>NW_026606951.1:977500-1122500 GCF_029890125.1 Rhinichthys klamathensis goyatoka | reverse complement strand
ATGGGACAGGGACATAGAACAGCGTAAAGGCTAATAAGGTAAGGAGCATAAATGAAAGATGGATGGAAGACATTAAATCATAAACAAAAAAAAACAATAGGCTTAGAAAAAAAGGCAAAGACAAGAGATAGGAATATCGCATGCGCGTGCGGTGTTTGTTTGTGTTTAGAGCTCCGTCGAATTGATTCATTAATCCTTGATTTTCTTCTTTACCACTCATTTATTAACAAGCACTTTCTATTTTTATATCGTGTGAACCTATCCTCGATACTATTCCCTATAAAAAACAATCGGATTGCTTTGATATCGCTACTTAGATCCAACTTTGCGAATCTCGGCTACTAGCCTTTAGCCCGCTAGCATTTCACGCGTGGGCTCGCGCCTATCGAGCGTCTGATTTTACACCCGTTTCACTGAAAGGATACAGGTTATATCCAGCATTCCAGTCCTTAATTAGTAGTGATATTGGTAGTATCACTACTAATTTACTGTTCATCTGTTATAATGGCGAACATATCGGATGTGTGTCTAACGTTACCTCTGAGTGCAGGTGAGGACACATTCGAGCTGATGTCGGTGCGATTGGAACTGGAATCGGTGGAGAAACAGATCCGTGGTCTGCTGGAGAGGCAAGCCGAGCTGCGGGATCGGCGATCAGCGCTTGAAACGTCACGCGCCGATGCTCACAAGTCAGTGGTTAGTAACTTTTTGACTCCGACTTCCTCTACTCCGTGCGTTTCTCTGCCCAGGAGGACGCGATCATCTCTGGCTTCATTCACTCCGGCACCGACACAGCACCATGGACCCTGGGTGATCCCACAGCGGAAGACACGAGCCAGGACCAGAGCAAGAACCTCTCCGCCCCTCCCGGTCTTCGAGATCTCCACTCGGAACCGCTTCTCCCCTCTTCGCGAGTCGGAACGCGACGACGCCGTGATCATCGGCACTTCCATGGTCCGTCATGTCCGCGCTACCTCAGGTAAGGGTAAGGTGCGCACTCACTGCTTTCCTGGTGCTCGTGTTCTTGATGTCGCCGCACAGGTTCCCGAGATCCTGAACGGTGACGAGCGCGTCGGAGCCGTTGTCCTCCATGCGGGAACGAACGACATCAGGCTGCGGCAGACGGAGGTTCTGAAGAAGGACTACAGGAGCCTGATCGAGGCGGTACGCAGCACAGCGCCTGAGGCAACGATCATCGTGTCTGGACCGCTTCCCACGTACCGACTAGGACAAGAAAGGTTCAGTAGACTATTTGCTCTAAATGAATGGTTAATGTCATGGTGTAATGAACAGAAACTGCTCTTTGTAAATAATTGGAATCTGTTCTGGGAGCGACCTAGGCTCTTCCGTCCTGATGGCCTGCACCCCAGCAGAATCGGAGCGGCTGTTCTGTCGGACAACATCTCCAAGACGTTGCACACCATCTGACTAGTAAGTCAAAGTCCAATTCACAGTCTTTGCTGTCCCAACTTAATTGATATAAGTAGTGTAGAACATTATATAGAAACTGTGTCTATTCCTCGTCTAGTGAGGCCAAACAATAAATCTAGTGTAGGATCTAGGAAAAATCTTATTGTAATTAAACCAGAAAATCTAAATATCAGTGAACAAAAACAATTTCTAAAACTAGGTCTTCTAAACATTAGATCGCTCACACCTAAGGCGGTTATTGTAAATGAAATGGTCACAGATAATAGCTTCGATGTACTTTGCCTTACTGAAACCTGGCTTAAACCAAATGAGTATTTCGGTCTAAATGAGTCTACTCCCCCAGGATACTGTTATAAGCATGAGCCCCGTCTGATCGGTCGTGGCGGCGGTGTTGCAACAATCTATAGAGATATTCTTAATGTTACTCAGAAAACAGGTCACAGGTTTAATTCGTTTGAAGTACTTGTGCTAAATGTTACGCTCTTAGATGTAAGAAAGAAATCCCTATTATCTCTAGCCTTGGCTACTGTATATAGACCGCCAGGGCCCTACACTGATTTCCTAAAAGAGTTTGCAGACTTTCTCTCAGATCTATTGGTCAATGCTGATAAAGCAATAATTGTTGGAGATTTTAACATACACGTAGATAACACAAATGATGCGTTAGGGGCTGCGTTTACAGATTTATTAAACTCCTTTGGGGTCAAGCAAAACGTCAGTGGTCCCACTCATCGTCTAAATCATACACTAGATTTAATTATATCATACGGAACCAATCCAACCGATATAGATATTATACCGCAAAGTGACGATCTCACTGATCATCACATGGTAACTTGTATAATACGTACTGCTGAAATTTGTCATGTTGCGCCGCGTTATAGACCAGGCAGAACAATCCTTCCAATCACTATAGATAGATTCTCAAATAGCTTACCTGATCTATCTCAGCTGCTCAGTGAACCCAAACAAACAGATGAACTAGAGGAAATGACCAGCAGTTTGAGCAACATTTTCTCTAGTACATTAGATATTGTTGCACCAATTAGATTAAAAAAGGTTAGAGAGAAAACTAAAGCACCATGGTACAATAGTACTACACATGCTATCAAGAGAGAAACTCGTAACTTAGAGCGTAAATGGAAACAAACTAATTTAGAGGTCTTTAGAATCGCGTGGAAAGACAGTGTGTCACGTTATAAAAAGGCTCTAAAAGCAGCCAGGGCTGAGCATCTCCGCAAACTAATAGAAAATAACCAAAATAATCCAAGGTTTTTATTTAACACCGTGGCTAGACTAACAAATAAACAGACATCACCCGAGCAAATTATTCCGTTACAGTATAGTTGTAATGATTTTATGAATTACTTCAATGAGAAAATAGAAAGCATCCGAAATACAATTGTAAATGTACAATCCTCTATGGTGTCTTATGATTCAGCCTCAATTATCGCCCCTCAAGAACAACTACACCGCTTTACAACTGTAGGACAGGAAGGGCTAAATAAACTTATCATTGCATCTAAACCAACAACATGTTTATTAGATCCAATACCAACTAAATTTCTGAAAGAAGTGTTACCTGTAGTGGAAGAGCCTCTTCTTAATATTATTAACTCGTCTTTATCTTTAGGTCATGTTCCAAAAATATTCAAGCTGGCAGTAATAAAACCTCTCATTAAGAAACCGCAATTAGATCCAAATAACTTAGCAAATTACAGACCCATTTCAAATCTTCCATTTATGTCTAAAATACTAGAAAAAATTGTGTCCGCTCAATTGTGCTCTTTCTTGCAAGAAAATGAGATATATGAAAAATTTCAGTCAGGATTCAGACCGCATCATAGCACAGAAACTGCGCTAGTTAAAATTACAAATGATTTACTTTTAGCTTCTGACCAAGGCTGTATCTCAATATTAGTTCTACTCGATCTTAGCGCTGCGTTCGACACTATAGATCACAAAATACTCTTGGATCGACTACAAAACTACACTGGTGTTCAGGGACAGGCATTAAGCTGGTTCAGATCGTACTTATCGGACCGTTACCATTTTGTTTGTTTAAATGGGGAAAAATCGAAGATAACGTCAGTAGACTATGGAGTGCCGCAAGGATCGGTGTTAGGCCCTCTGCTATTCTCAATATATATGCTGCCACTTGGTAATATTATAAGAAAACATGGAATTAATTTCCACTGCTATGCTGATGACACTCAATTATATATTTCATCACGACCAGATGAAAACACTAACTCATCAAAATTGACAGAATGTCTTAAAGATATAAAATGCTGGATGACGTGTAATTTCCTGCTATTAAATCCAGATAAAACGGAGGTATTACTTATTGGTCCAAAAAACTACCCACAAAATCTCTTACAATACAACTTTAATTTAGAAGGATGTCCTGTTACCTTATCGACTACAGTAAAAGACCTGGGTGTTATACTAGACCGCAACTTGTCTTTCGAAAATCATATTTCATATGTTACAAGAACTGCCTTTTTCCACCTTAGAAACATTGCTAAATTACGTAACATGCTATCTGTTTCCGATGCAGAAAAGTTAGTTCATGCATTCATGACCTCGAGACTAGATTACTGTAATGCCTTATTAGCTGGTTGCCCTGCATCCTCAATAAACAAGCTACAGTTAGTGCAAAATGCAGCCGCTAGAGTTCTTACTAGGTCAAGAAAATATGATCATATAACACCGATTTTATCATCTCTGCACTGGTTACCTATTAAGTTCCGTATCAATTACAAAGTACTACTACTGACCTATAAAGCCCTAAATGGTTTAGCTCCTGTGTATTTAATGGACCTTCTATCGCCCTACACTCCATCGCGTTCGTTAAGATCACTAAATTCGAGGCTTCTGGTCATTCCTAGGATATCTAAGTCCACTAAAGGAGGGAGGGCGTTCTCACATTTAGCTCCTAAACTCTGGAATAGCCTTCCTGATACTGTTCGTGGCTCAGACTCGCTCTCCCAGTTCAAAACTAGATTAAAGACGCATCTCTTTAGCCAAGCATTCACATAATGCTTACCTTCTATTGTTGAATCAGATCGAATGCATTAATATTATGAACAGCAGCTACGCTAATTATTTCCCATCTGCTTTTCTGCTGTTATCTCGGGACGCTAGTCCCGAGGTAAATAGCGTTCGTCAGCTCCAGTTTGTATCCAGACTCTCACGGAGACTTCTGATGCCCCAACGCCTGCGATGAGACGACTCGACGCCTGTGAAGAGACGACTCAACGCCGGCGATATGTTATGC
The DNA here is from genome assembly GCF_029890125.1 of Rhinichthys klamathensis goyatoka. Classification (NCBI taxonomy): domain Eukaryota; kingdom Metazoa; phylum Chordata; class Actinopteri; order Cypriniformes; family Leuciscidae; genus Rhinichthys; species Rhinichthys klamathensis. The sequence goes on along the minus strand of NW_026606951.1, from coordinate 1,117,789 downwards.
CCTAAATTAATACATGATGATTAACTAACTATATTCTTCTATGTACATTTCTGAAATGCACTTTCTGTAAAGCTGCTTTGAAACAATATGTATTGTGAAAAGCGCTATACAAATAAATTTGAATTGAATTGAATTGAATTGAATAAAATAAAAACAAAGATGGGAAAAATGCACAAATACAAAAGGGCCATTGTGACAATAGACAAACAAGTCTTAAATTGGACACACGAGGTAAAGTGAAGGCATAAATACACAAGCAGCAATTTCAGGACTATGGTGTTGTACAAAGCAAATTACCTATACAGCTTTATAAAGTATAAATAATAAAGGCATTAATGTAGTGAAGATTTGCAGTGACTGCTTGCTGAGAAGGATCATGGCATTCTTGTACAAGTACACACACACACACTCAACAGTAACATTTGTTTAAGAAGTTGGAGATATGTTGAATTTCAGCCCATAAAAATAAAAATGCATTAAAATGCAAGTACGGTTAATGCAATGCTCTTTTTTTTACAATTAGTGTAATTAAGCCAGCTTTTTTGTTTCAAACTCATTTGTCAATCATTTTCTTCTATACATAAATTAGGGAATACAACAGGCAATGTAATAAATAAATCAAGTCAATTCATATAGTAAGGCAGAGAAAAGATAAATCGTGATTAATCGCATCCAAAATAAAAGTGTTTACATATTATTAGGGTTGTACTGTGTATAATTATTTTGTATATATATGGCATGCGTGGCATGGTTGTTGGTGCAAGACGGGTCAGTCTGAGTATTTCACAATCTGCTCAGTTACTGGAATTTTCATGCACCATTTCTAGGGTTTACAAAGAATGGTGTGAAAAGGGAAAAACATCCAGTATGCGGCAGTCCTGTGGGCGAAAATGCCTTGTTGATGCTAGAGGTCAGAGGAGAATGGGCCGACTGATTCAAGCTGATAGAAGAGCAACTTTGACTTAAATAACCACTCGTTACAACCGAGGTATGCAGCAAAGCATTTGTGAAGCCACAACACGCACAACCTTGAGGCGGATGGGCTACAACAGCAGAAGACCCCACCGGGTACCACTCATCTCCACTACAAATAGGAAAAAGAGGCTACAATTTGCAGGAGCTCACCAAAATTGGACAGTTGAAGACTGGAAAAATGTTGCCTGGTCTGATGAGTCTCGATTTCTGTTGAGACATTCAGATGTTAGAGTCAGAATTTGGCGTAAACAGAAGAGCAGCTAGTGCTGGAAGTCAGCTTTAGGACTCTGAAACAACTAGACAGCTGAAAAACAGCGTGAGGTACAAAAGGACAGGGTTAATAGAACATTAAGTGCAGAGAAGAGCGCATAACAAAGAATAAGTCCCACGTTTCCACACAAGGAGGGCTTCAGAAGCCATGCAGAGGATCCCGCATCACTGCTAATACTCCATTTAAAAGCATGTGAAGGTCCTGAGAAACACTTATAACAGACAATCAATTTCTCCTTTGCAATTTGCCGTTTAAAGGCTTATGTTGGCAAAATAGGCAAGTTAACAAATTGACATTAACAAGCGGTCATGAGTGAACATGTTCTTTGAGTTCGTTAGGGTGCACATTGATGAATGGATCTCACCTGAACTTCACCGGTCACTACATTTGGGGCGACCCTGTGTTTCTGAAATCTGACTCACTCAGATGCCTTTATATCCCTAAACAGCTCCTGCAAAAACACAAATCATCAGACAGATCACACACACATGCAGTACTCATTCCAATCAAGGTTGTGTGAGGATCTCACTGGAACAAAATCATCAAATTAAGTAAATTCATTAAAGCAACATGGCTCATATTTGGAACACGCGTGTTTAAACTTCACAGGACATGTTGTAAATGGATCGTTGGACATAAAAGGATCACATGAACGATCCGATCTCAGCGATAGAGTTCACATCAGACCCATTTACATCTCAGATCTACAGAGGAAACAGAACAGGTAACATGATACACCAAATTAAAGAAAGAATAACAATAATAATTATAATTCCAAAAATCTGTGAGAAAGCGGATAAAGTGAAATATACAAAAACACTTAAAGACCGGTAAAACACTGGCATAGGCTGGCTGCTAAAAGAGACTGTAAAATACCCATTACACATCAAATCTCAATCTGTATAATCTATTTGTAATGTTTATAAGAGCAGTACACATAAGGAGTTTCATATAAATAGGATAAAAGAAAGAATCACAATACAAGCATCACATTAGCAACACGTTATTATGCTTCCATTGATCATAGTAATGTGGTTATGACATTACTATGATCAACGGAAGCATAATAACGAACACATTTCTCTTGTAAACTTTTTTCCTTTGAAAGAATTCCAAGGACTTGCAAAACATTTACTAACTTTGTTTTTACCGATTTCAGTTCCATTCCCAGGACAGCATTAGCCAGGATGCCTAACAGAGTTTAATTAACCACACACACATGCCCTTAAAACACTGTATTTTTTGTATTGTGTTGAATTGTAATATAGACTGAATGCAGTGTACTAACCCTAAACTATCTTTATGTATGTGAATTAAAGCATTTAAAATATTAAAATGACATTAAATTTGTGACAGTCAATAAAAGATGTGGTCATAAATGCCTGTTACAAAATGGTGGCTGTATGAAACCGCCTGACGATGGAGGGATATACTCCACATGGAGCACGACGGTCCACAGAAAAGAAATGACAGTGTTGTGCAGTGCCCTTATTCAGGGTTCTTGATGACTAGTTAAATACTCCCTGATAGCGTCACACCCGTGTTTCACTTCAGCTCCAAGCCGGTTCAGAATGGGACCAGCCTTTGCCCGAGTGCCAAGCACAAGCAGTGGTTTCATATTTTCTGAATAACTGATACCTCTTCAAACACCTTGAAATCAGCCTGGGTTAGGATCCTGGTATCATGCAGTCCCACACAATCACCAGAACAAATGCTACAGATCTGTGCAAAAGGAGCTCATTTAAAAAAAACAAATTGACTGAATTAACATGTAGAAATGCAGTAAGAAACACAAAAGCCATTTCTATAGGGGTGATGATCATGCAGATCAAGCCCAATGAAACGCTGTTGGACGTTTGCTGCCCTGTATCTGAGAGTATTATCTTTGCCAGAGTATTTCTAGATCAGCAATATGCATAATAGAATAAGCTATTCTATAATGACAGGCTAATATATACCTACTGACTTCTTACAAACACTACTGATAAATATAAATTTCAGCATTGTAGCCTGTTTCACTAGATCTTTACATTCACTTTGCAAAACAATTCAGTAAATGTAACTTCTGTTTAAAAAAAAACCTTTGTAGATGTAAATGGTACACTCCAAGACAATACGGTTTTAACATTGGTTTTAGACTCTTTACTGACATCTATCAGTCACATCAGCAATAAGACAAACAAGAGACATGTACATAAATAGGCCTTTATCAGGAACAATCACTCGGATTAAAACAGCAGCTCTACTAGAACAACCGTGAAAACACCCCATTAATACACAGGAAGGGCAGTGATACTGACTAAAATATTAAATTAAAACATTAAAATCTTTAAACAATGCTAATAATGCCATGTTTATCAGAGCAGTGTCAAGGAATGTGAAAGAGTTAAAACAAGGTAAGTCGTCTTACATTAACACTTTAGTGCTTTTGTTTTATACTACGTTTGTCAAAACGTTTTTTGCAAGATGTTGCCATTTTATTATGCAATAAACTCGCTGTTTTTCATAGCTTTTAATTTAAATATTGTTTGGAGCACAACATTTTCAGGATATGGAAGTGGCAGGAAAACTTTTACAATAAAAAAGGTGTTTTGTTTTATTTGCTTAATCGAAAGTATAAGGAAAAAAAACAATCAATGGTCACAATAAACACTAGTTGCATGAATGACTCCCGGTTGTGAGTCGCTCAGTTTCACTGGTGTGTGTGTGTGTGTGATTCCTCATCAATTCAGTTCTGATGCACCTCACGAACACGAAAGATTTAAAGTTTTTAAAAGTCCATTTAAACTCAACAAACACAAGCTTTATGGGTAATGAAGTAAAATCGTATTCACGTAATACCAGGGAAAATTAAGGATCTGAAAGATCAATGATGAAATCAATTGAAGATGATGTGAAAAAGACATTCATACAATAACTTTACAAGGCTTACCTAATTCGTTGTATAATCCAACTCCACGATGCAATAAAGCAGCAAATTCCACTGTCACTGCTCTTTTAAAGTGATTATTCCTCAGTCACAGTCTGTGTGTGTGTGTGTGTGTGTGTGTAGAAGATAAGAAAACAGAAACCGTTTCTCTTGATGCAGTTCACCTGAGCTGATTATGCGCTCTGCTCTCACACACACTCAGCTGCCAACAATTTACAATGAGGCACTTAGACGAAGTTTTGAATCACTCCCTCAGTCCAGTAGATGGCGGTAATGCACAATGATTGCAAGCTGCCAAATAAAATCTACAGAGGAAGAAGAGGAAGAATCACGGTTCAAGAGAAGAAGAAGAAGGCAGTGGAATCAGCCGTGGCTTGAGTCAGTTAGTAGCTGCGAGGTTGCTGGAAGATTCTGGAAGTCGAGAACTGACACAAGACAAACAAAAACAGCAACGTAGAGGAAAATAAGACCACCGGTAAAATCAAATAAATTACTCACAGTGAATGTAATTTGGACAATGGCTGAGACATCTGGTGGATCTTTTGTATCGTTAAACCTAGATAACATGCTTGATGAAGGTGAAATGTTTTGGGATGAGGTTGTTAATGGCAACAAGCAGAAGGTACGACAAAGGTCAGAGAGTGAAGCGGATTCCATAGAATCAGTAGTTATGGCGAAAAAGACCAAAACAGATGGTAACAGGTTCTTGAGGCCTCAGGTTGATGTTTGGAAAGTTATTTTGGTATTTGATCAAAAGGGAGGACCAGATTTACATCCAATACATATCACGAAAGCAATAGAGAAGGAAATAGGCAAGATTAATCACGCACGTTTCATGGGTAATGGGAGAATGCTGATCTTTGCAAATTCTAAGGAACAACAAAGTAATATTCTCAAGAAAACCACACTCAACAAACTCAAAGTAACGTCACATATTCCGGGTGCAACATCTAAGGTCAGAGGAGTAATATCTGGAATCCCAACTTCAGTTTCAATAGAGGAGATCATGGAAAGTTTAAAAGATTATGATTTAAGTGAAGCTAAGCGGTTGACAAAAGGTAAAGATAAAATAGAAAGCCTGTCTATTTTATTAGGCTTCAAGAAAGAACTACCTAGCAGGGTTCAAATGGGATACATGTCATACTCAGTGAGAGAATATATCCCGCCGCCGTTAAGATGTTTTAATTGCCAACGGTATGGTCATGCTGCTAGCCAATGTCGAGGAAAAATTAGATGTGCGAAATGTGGAGGAGAACACAAGTATGGTGAATGTGAGCAAGATGCTGTATTAAAATGTTGTAATTGTGGTGGCAATCATAGTGCAGCTTATGGAGGTTGTGAGAAGCACAAAGAGGCAAAAGAAGTCCAGAAATGCAAAATGATTCATAAAGTTTCCTATGCTGAGGCGGTTAAGAAAATTGAAATAGAAAAGAAAGGTGCTAGCTTAATTGTTCCCCAGTATACACCAGAGCAAGCTCGGGAAACAAATGCTAGCAACCCAATAAGCAGAGTAAACCACAAGAGCCATCATAATGAGAGAGTCCAACAGGTCAGTAGGCCTAAATGTAACTCTCAACAGTCAGAATACTGTGAATTCAAAAAGAAAATGTCAGAAGAAATAATGTTGGTCAAGAAAAATGACTTCCTTGCCTTCATTTGCGCAGTGATCAGTAAAGCAACTGAACCTCATCAGGGAAGTAATACGGTAAAATCAATTGTGGATATTGCAAATGACTTTTTAGGATTTAGCTCACAAGCTAGTAAAATTCAAGAGATACTGAATTGTAAATATGAGGGTCAAAATAGTGATTAAAAGCCTTATGGTATTTTTCATTCTTCAATGGAATGCCAGAAGTCTAATAACAAATGGTCAAGAATTTAAGAGATATATACACAATTTGAAAGAAAAACCTGAGGTCATATGCATTCAAGAAACATGGTTAAAACCACACCTTGATTTTGTATTGAAAGGATATAATGGTATTAGATGTGATAGAGAAAAAGGCAGAGGAGGAGGGTGTATGACATTTATTAAATTAGGAATACCGTATAGGTCTATTAATTCCAAGGCCCACGAATGTGTGGTAACTGAAATATTTAACAAAGGTAGTGGTAATTTTACTATCATTAACTATTATAATCCATGTAAAGCATTAAATAGTGAGTTATTGAAAAGTATTGTTAAGAGAAGTCACAGAGAGATTTGGTGTGGGGACTTCAATGCTCACAACAGTTTATGGGGCAGTAAACAGACAAATTTGAATGGTGAGGCAGTGGAAGAAATGATGAATGATAGAATGTTAGTGTGTTTAAATAATGGTTATGGTACTAGAATTAATGTTTATAAAAATGAAACTTCTTGTATAGATTTAACTATAGTTGATAGGAAAATTGCCAGTAGATGTGAATGGGAAATAGATCAAAGCACAAGCATGGGTAGTGATCACTTCCCAATTACATGTGCAGTTGATATTGAATTTATGATTGAACAGAGTTATGTGCCCCAAAGATGGAATTTTAAAAAAGCAGATTGGGAGAAATTTGTAGAAAGCTGTGGGAATGGGGAAAGTATATTAATTAATAATGATCAGACAGTTGATGAAATGAATAGTATTGTCAGTTCTTTTATATTGGTTGCTGCCAGCCAAAGCGTTCCTGTTAGTCAAAATCAAAAGAAGCAAATCAATGTTCCATGGTGGAATGATAAGTGTTCAGAGGCTATCAAGGACAGGAATAGAGCGTTTAAGAACTTGCGTAGAACATTAACAATGGACAATCTTATTAACTACCAAAGGAAGAAGGCATTAGCCAGGAAGGTTATTAAAGAGGCTAAGAGAGATTCATGGAGACAGTTTTGCTCAACAATAGGAAGAGAGACCACGTTAAATAAAGTATGGATGATGATTAAGAAGATGATAGGCAAATTTAAGCCTCCTCAGGTTGCTGTTTTAATTAAAGATGGGACCCATGCAATCTCAGATTTGGAAAAAGCCAATATGCTTGCTAGAGCTTTTGCAGACATACACAAGGGTAGCCACCTGGAGGAGCGGTATATGAAAAGGAAAGAAGAGGTATTGGAAACAAATAGGAATATCTTAAATACCAAAGAGTCAAATATGTCTATTATGGATGCTGAAATTAATATGTCAGAACTTAAAAGGGCATTGAGTAATTCTGCATACTCTGCACCAGGGACGGACAACCTGTGTTATGCTATGTTTAGAAAACTACCTGATAATATATTGGAGAAAGTTCTTAAGTTGTTTAACAAAGTATGGAATGAAGGTAAATTACCAAGCATGTGGAAAGTGGCAAGAATTCTTCCATTTCCTAAACCAGGTAAAGATTCAAGTGATCCAGGAAACTATAGGCCTATTGCACTCACTTCACATTTTGGAAAATTAATGGAAAAAATTATAGTTGGACGTTTAAATTATTTTCTAGAATACATAAATCCAATTAAAGGGTATCAAACTGGATTTAGGAGGGGTAAGTCAACAACTGATGCTCTGGTTAAAGTATGCAATGAAATTGAAAAGACTTTAATAATGAAAGAAGTAATGGCGGCAGTTTTTCTGGATATTGAGAAAGCCTATGATACTATGTGGAGAGAAGGTTTGTTGATTAAATTAGGAAAATTGGGAATTAATGGGAAAATGTATAATTATATACTTGATTTTCTTTCTAAACGTTCAATTAGGGTCAAAGTGGGAGATGCAGTGTCTGATGAGTTTATTGTTGAAAATGGAATTCCTCAGGGGAGTGTTATCAGTCCTATATTGTTCAATATAATGATTAATGACATATATGAAAAACTGGGAGATAGTAACGAAGGTCTATTATATGCAGATGATGCTGTCATTTGGAGAAGAGGACGTAACATTTCATACGTTAATGATAAGATTCAAAAGGACATTCATGTACTTGAACAGTGGGGAGTTGATTGGGGTTTTAAATTTTCTATCTCAAAGTCACAGGTTGTTTATTTTACTAGGAAAAAAGTCCCTGAAACTTATAAAATTATGCTTTATAATCAGCAACTTGAAAGAAGTGAAAAATATAAGTACCTAGGAATATGGTTGGATGCCAAACTTACATGGAAATTTCACATAAAATATGTTGAAACAAAGTGTAAAAAGGTAATTAACCTTATGAGAATGGTCACTGGGCATAATTGGGGAGCTGACAGGCTGTCTCTGATGAACATATATAAAAAGCATTGATAAGATCAAATATTGATTATGGCTGTATAATGTATAGCTCAGCTTGTAAGACATCCCTCAAGAAAATTGAAAGAATGCAATTTAAGGCTTTGAGGATTGCCCTTGGTGCTTTTAAAACAACTCATACAAGTGCTTTATTAGTTGAATCTAAGGAAACCCCTATTAATTTAAGGTATGAGAAATTATCACTAACTTATTGGGTAAGGTTAAAAGGAAGTTTCAACAACCCAGCTCTGTCAGTACTTAGTGATTGTTGGGAATATTGTAAAAAGTCCAGTGGGTTTGGTTGGAATATTGGCAATTTAGTAAACCATTATGGATTAAAAGAGTTGAAGTATGGCCCAGCATTAGCGTTAAGTTGTGTTCCTACATGGCTGCTTCCTGTACCAGAGGTAAATATTAAGTTATTAGCGGGAAAAGGTGAGCATCACACTAAGCAAAGTTTTACTGAAGCCTGCTTAAGTTATTTAAAAACTTCATATTATGGATATTTGGAAATATTTACAGATGGCTCTAAAGAATCCAAGGGTCATTGTGGTATTGGAATTTACATTCCAGAATTTGGAAAAAGATATGGGTATAGAGTGAGTGACCATTTATCAGTATATTCAATAGAGATGACTGCAATAATTACTGCCCTTAGGTGGGTTGAAGAGACTAAACCTCTGAGATCTGTTATATGTACTGACTCTATGGCAGTATTACAAAGTTTTATAACAGATAATGCAATACGTGAAGATTTAGTATTAGAAGTAAAGCATATTCTTTTAAATATTATAAGCCTTGGGTTAGTGGTACAGTTCTGTTGGATTCCAGGACATTATGGAATTGATGGCAATGAAATTGCTGATAAGTTAGCTAAAAAAGCTCTGGAATTAGACCAAGTACAAATTCACATTCCATTGGGTAAAGGAGATGCTAAAGCTTTAATTAAATCACAGATTACACTAAAGTGGCAAGATGAATGGGAGTTAGAGAAGAATGCCAGGCATTATCATAGGAACCAGAACTGTGTTGGAGGGAAAAGAATCACCTCATTGGGTCTAAATAGGCATGAAGAAGGTATGATAACCAGATTGAGGTTGGGTCACACAGGCCTTAATTCCACTTTATCCTTAATAGGTAAAAGTAATGGCATATGCTCTGAATGTAAAGTATTGGAGGATGTCACCCATGTTTTATTTAAATGTAAGAAATTTGACAAATTCAGACAGAAATGGAAAGACGCTGATGCAGAAAATGATATTCATAATATTTTACAGGAACAAGGAATGCAGGGACAAAGAAGCAAATATTTAATTATATATCTTAATGATACTGGTTTAAGTAGAAGAATTTAGTGGGGGTTTTTTTATTTTTTTTATTATGATTTGATGTATCATTTGCCAACGTCCTTTTTACACACTCCTGTGTAGTAGTCCAGTAGGTGGCGGTATATATCGTAAAGATATGATCTGCCATTAATCAGAAGAAGAAGAAGAAGAGGAAGAATCACAGGCTGCGTGTACATAATTTCAATGAGTACTTACTTAACGAGCGCTAAAAGAGTCGGTAGCCTAATTTAAAGCCAAATCTCGTTGAGTATGAATGCGATCCGGACATCTGCCATGTTGACGTTATCATGGGACCTACGACGCGTTATCACAAGCGCAACAACTTAAAAGATGAACGACACGTTTAATTCGTCTATCTATAAATATCTTGATATAAATGAAACGTGCTCATTTTGTGGTAGTACTGTTGAAGAAACAGCTGCCCATTTATTTTGTGAATACATTTAGGGTTGATTTAAGTTGTTATATATATATATGTTTTTTTTTATGATTTATTTATGCATTTTAAGATACATTACAAATGAGTGGGAGACAAAAAAGGCACTAAAATATATAACAGTAAACAGATACACCGAAGTCCCACAAGAAAAAAGAAAAGAAAAAAAACAAAACAAAAAACAACAACTTACAAGTGCAATCTAATACAATCCTGCATACAGTAAACCCAATTATATATTGACCAGACAATAAAGGAGTAGTATCATCTAGGCTGGTGATTGGTGGGCTTAGGGTCTGGGAATGGGGTCCAAAATCAAACACAGAGAGCAGGGTCAAGCTGGAGAGTTTGGACATGTTCACGAAGGGGTCTCCAAAGCTTGACAAAAATAGTGCTAGGTCGGCGAAGAGAGTACCTTATTTTCTCCAACTTCATGAAATAAAGAACATCTCTAACCCAGCGAGTGTGAGATGGAGGGTGAGGGCTCTTCCAATTCAATAAAATTAACCGTCTAGCCAAAAGAGTTAAAAAAGCTATAAAGTCTGAGAAATAAGAAGGCAAAGAATGACCAGGCTGGAAAACCCCAAATAAACCAATAATTGGACAAAGTGGTATTTCCACAGAGGTTATAGCTGACAGTGAGATAAAAATGTGGCTCCAAAAGGAAGACAGTGCAGGACAGGACCAGAACATATGAATTAAAGTGGCTGAACCAGAGTGACACCGGTCACACTCCGGGTCAATAGAGGGGTTAATGCGAGCTAACCTGGTTTTGGATCAATGTGCTCTATGAACCACCTTGAATTGTATGAGTCTGGGACGTGCGCAAAGAGAGGAGGAGTAAACCCTGTTCAAGACTGCTTTCCATGTCTCCTCGTTTATGTCAGTACCGATGTCTTGGGACCAGACAATGCGCAAGTTATCAGAGGAGAATTGCAAATGAACAATTATGTTCACTAATTTACAAATTGACCCTTTAGTACAAGGATCCACACTCAGAATGGTGTCCAAATCTAAAGTGGGAGGAGCATTTGGAAAGTTAACCATTTTTTTACGTACAAAGTCTCGAATTTGTAAATATCTGAAAAAATGGCTTTTGGGAATATTAAACTGGGAGGTCAACTGATCAAAAGAGGCAAAAACACTATCAATATAAAGGTCTGCAATAGAAACCAATCCATGGTCTCTCCAGGATGCATACGCACAATCCAAAATGGAGGGGTGAAACGAAGGATTAGAATGTATTGGGGATAACAAGGGGGTATTATGAAGACCAAAATGGCGCAAAAATTGGGTCCAGATTTTAAGACTGTTTTTTACAACTATATTATTTGAATATTTGATCGGGGACATTGTATATGGGAGGCATAAAAGAGCAGACAAGGAGGAGGACGTACAAGATGCGTTCTCCATGTGAAGCCAGGATGGGGGATTGACAAAATTGCTTGAATGGAACCAGTTTACATTTATTTAGATTTACATTTATTCATTTTAGCTGACGCTTTTATCCAAAGCGACTTACAATTGCTATATATGTCAGAGGTCGCACGCCTCTGGAGCAACTAGGGGTTCAGTGTCTTGCTCAGAGACACATTGGTGTCTCACAGTGGATTCAAACCCGGGTCTCTCACACCAAAGACATGCGTCTAATCCACTGCGCCATCACCACCCCACTAGTTTAGGGTGGAGCGTATATTCGCTGCCCAATAGTATATAAAAAAATTAGGAAGAGCCAGGCCACCTAATTGTTTTGTCTTCTGCAGAATACCTTTCCTGAGCTTTGGAGTTTTTTATTAAAGATAAACTTAGAAATAGAACTGTCAAGTGCAACAAAAAAGGACTTTGGAACAAAAATAGGAATACACTGAAATAAATATACAAATTTCGGGAGCACGCTCATCTTAATACAATTAACCCTACCAATCAGGGATATAGGAAGGAGAGACCAACGATTAAAATCCTGTGCAAGACGATTAAGGAACGGGACAAAAGTGTAATCAAATAGATCAGAAAAGCTGACATTTATGCCCAAATATCTAAAACTCTGAGATGAATTTTTGAAAGGCAGGGATGCTAATGGGTATTCCAAGGCAGCTGTGTTGATAGGCATTAATTCACTTTTGCTCAGATTTAATTTATAGCCTGAAATTAGGCCAAAATCTTTTAGCAAATTCAGCACCACGGGAATAGAGGTGCCAGGGTCGGACACATATAACAAAAGATCATCCGCATATAAGGATAGCTTATGCGCCAACCCTCCCCTTTGTATGCCAGTCATCGCACTAGATCTTAGAGCAATTGCCAAAGGCTCAATAGCTATTGCAAACAGCAGGGGGGAAAGTGGGCAGCCTTGTCTAGTCCCGCGACCAAGGGAGAAATACTCAGAGTAGTTATTGTTTGTTCGTACACAGGCCAAAGGAGACATATATAAGAGCCTAATCCAAGCTATAAATTGGTGGGGAAAACCAAATTTCCTCAGTGTGTAAAACAAATAGTGCCACTCGACTCTATCAAACGCCTTCTCAGCATCCATGGAAATAACTGGAGATTCTGGAGATTCATTCAAAGAAGAAGAGTAAAGAATATTCAAAAGGCGCCTAATATTGTGAAAAGAGTGTCTGTTTTTAATAAACCCTGTTTGGTCAGGAGGAATTATGGTCGGAAGAACAGTCTCCAGACGCCTCGCTAGGACTTTAGCTAATAATTTCACATCTGAACAAAGTAAGGAGATAGGGCGATAATTACTACACTGAGAAGGATCTTTATCTTTCTTGAGAATTAGAGAAATAATTGCCTGCTGTAAAGATTGAGAGAGGATACCTGAGCTGTAAGACTCATTAAACATATTGAGCAAAAGAGGTGATAATTTGTCAGCGAATGTCTTTAAAAATTCTGCAGGAAAGCCATCAGGCCCTGGGCATTTACCATTCTGCATTAGACTAAGAGCAGTCTTAATTTCATCTAAAGTAAGAGGGGCTACTAAATTTGAGGAGATATCAAAATCAATGCAAGGCACATTTAGGGAACTGAAAAAATTATCGAATTGAGCCTCTTCAGCTATGTTTTCCGAGGTATATAAGGAAGTGTAAAAGTTTCTGAACTCGTCATTAATAGTAAGTGGATGAACTGAAGGCCCAGTTGGGGTGGAGATTTGAGTAATGAGGTGCGAGGCAGCAGACTGACGCAACTGATGGGCAAGCAATTTACTCGATTTATCACCGAATTCATAGTAATTGCAACGAGTCTTATGCAGAGCTTCAGCTGCCTCATTTGTAGCAAGTAGATCAAACTCTGTCTTCGCCGTGAGAAGCTTAACTAAGAGATCTGAGTTTGGAGAATTAACATAGGTAGACTGCAGGTATGTCAAAGTATTCAAAAGATTAGCTCTCTTTTCATTCATCACTTTTCTCTTGTAAGCTGAATATGAAATAATTTCTCCTCTTAAATAAGCCTTGCATGCCTCCCAAATTGTCTTAGCTGAAACGTCCGGAGTAATATTTGTGGAAATAAAAAGGTCGATCCTATCGTTAATAACAGCAATAAAATCGGAATCATTAAGGAGTTAAAATGCCAAGGAGACCGGGACATTGAAAGGCCTGGTAAAGCCAGGTCGAATGTAACAGCAGGATGGTCTGAAATAACAATAGTATTGTATATACATGAGCTAGCCAATGGAAGCAATTTGTTATCGACCAGAAAATAGTCAATGCGGGAGAAAGAACGATGCACGGGTGAAAAAAAAGAAAATTGTTTTGTGTTGGCGTTAAAAAAGCGCCACAAATCAGACACCGCATATTGCTCCATAAATAGCTGAATAATCTTGCTGGATTTAGACTGCGCACAGGGCCTAGATGAGGAGCGATCTAGAACAGGGTCTAAACAGCAGTTAAGATCCCCACCTAGAATTAGTTGGTTGGAATGCAAATCAGGGAGGGAAAACAGAACTTTTTTGAAAAAAGCCTCATCATCCCAATTAGGACCATATACATTGGCCAAAATCAAGCAAACTCCATTGATCTGTCCTCTAATAATAATAAAACGCCTATTGGGGTCGGAGATGACTTCAGACACAGAAAAAGGAACTGATTTATGAATCAGAATAGCAACCCCTCGAGACTTACTCTGAAAACCGGAATGGTAGAGCTGACCCACCCATCCCTTTCTAATTCTAAGATGATCTGAAGGCCTGAGGTGTGTTTCCTGAATAAAGGCTATGCTAGTATTCAAATGTTTCAAATAATTAACCCTCTGGGGTCCAAGGTGTTTTTGGGGTCCTTGAGATGTTTTGACATACTCTGACATTTGTGCTTTTTTCAGTTGCTTATAAACATATTACTGGCAAAGGTGTAATTACACTCTATTTAGCACACACAGGGCTACCATAATGTGTTATCAACATGTATGTACATTTTTGTATTTTTGAGAGAATATTGTTTATGCGTGGTTATTGAAAAAACTAAAACTTAAAGTTTCTGAAATAAGGCCACAAAACACATACTAAATATCTGTCCACAAGACTTTTGACTAATGGATGTTGTAGCCTAGAGTTTTTTCTTCAAAATGATCTGAAAATCATCCTGCCTTATAATTCACATAAAACAATAGATTGGTTTAAATTTAAAAATGACACTTTTTGTTTGGAAAGGCAATATGCGCAGGGGTGTGACCTGCTGTGATTCACACCTGAGAAGACAATGGGCCCGCATAATGAGCGCATAATGGGGCTGCATACTAATGACCCTTTCATTCAGGTGTGTCACTGAGCCACAAGAATGCAATGACAATATATATGTATATATATATATATATATATATATATATATATATATATACATATATATTGTCATTGCATTCTTGTGGCTCAGTGTATATATATATATATATATACATACAGTATATGCCTATATAATACAAAATTGGTTCACAGTTCCAATTATTTATTTATTTTTCAAATTGTGCTTGCAAATTGTATAATATCAAATGTAAAAATTTCTAGTAATTGTGCAGTTAATTATCATACTGTTTTTACAGAAAGTTTGGGAATCTAATAATTAATTAGTTTGAATATAGCTTACAATCGAACAAACACTATAATAACATCTTAGCAACAAGCTTATTTGATGTGGCAGTATTTTACAGTAAAAACGACATCTTGTCTTTAATATGTAACATATCGTTTTTATGATTAGGACATATAATTGCAGTTTAATACGTTGCTTATACAAAAATATTTTATTTTAACATATTTCAGTTATTTATTTTTTACTCATCTCAGTATTGGAATATAGTTAGGTAAAAGCTGTTCATTCATTCACACACAAAAACGCGATTCAAACAGTCTTTTTGTTTACAGACACTATTCCATATCGCGATTAGCACAAAGCACTTGAAAATAAAGAATGTACCTATTTCCTCGGCTGGATCCGTTGCTCCTCCAAATGAAACTACCGGTAGCCTACTTCTGAGGTAATTTTTTCCAGGATTATTATTAAGATAGTACTATTATTCCTCACAGCTTCGTAATATGAGTCTCTTTCGGTGGTTATCCAGCTGATGTGGGCGTGGATCGCCTCAGAGCATTTGTGTTTGAATAGAGCGCGCGCTCCATGGGCGTGGTCAAATTAACTTTAATGAGCTGAGACGAGAACGACTATCATCTCTCTCTTTTCGTACAGATTATATAAAATGAGAAAAAAAATTTTTTATATAAATTACTTCATTTAAAAGAAGATAATTCAGGCTTCATGCCTGTGTGCCTGTATACCTGTTTGACTGAGTATTTGCAGAGTTACAGATGATTTTTCGGACACGTTTCAGAATGGACTTCACTGACAGAGAGAACGCAGAACGCGCATCATGTTTATTTTTCTTTATTAGGCGAAAAGCACAACACTTTGTTTTTATTATGAGGTTCCACAAAAAAAATACAAACTTAACAGGATCGAATGATGTTCAACACTTATATGTAAGATCAAAATTAACAGAGTAATTTGAGTCTCTTTTGCACTGATAAGGAAAAAAGTGAGCTGGTATCGCCGGCGAGACCGCCGACCCCAGAGAGTTAAGAACTTTATTTCGCTTCACCGGAGAATTCAGTCCCTTTACGTTCCAACTGGTGAATTTCAGTGCACCACGAGGTGCCGCCTTGTTACTCATCACAGACATGGATAGTTAATTCTATAAACATGACCAGATTTCTGAGCCCCTGTCCACATATACAACCCAGCCAACAACCCACCTTGTTTGTAGTATATGAGGATATAAAGTAGCATAGTAATGATTGCACACGAATCGACAAATATAAAAATAAAAAAAACGGAAAAAAAAACGAACAAAGAACCCAATAAAACCACCCACCCTTACACCAGCTGACAACAAAACCAGCAACTGGATCCACTTTACCATAACAGGTAAGTTTCCTAACTCCTAGTCCTCCCATATATGGTACGTAACCTCAATAATATTTGTCCAAAAAAAAAAAAAAAAATGTACTGACAGAGTTAGACTTCAAAACAAATCTAATGAATAAGAACCAGGTAAAAAATAAATAATTAAAGAAATAAAAACTCAACTTGGGCAAACGGGCATTAAAACCAGGTGTCTAAAATTAGCACACTATGTATAGATTAAGTTTTAAAGATCAAACAGAAGGATCGTTGAGGTGAACAACAAGTTAAGTGATACCGAACACTCACCTTTGTCAAATTTAGCAAACAGTCATATAAATTCACTAGACAACAGCCCAAATTGTCCCTAAAATAATAGGAGACTGAGAGGAAGATTTTTTTTTTATTTTATAATAATAATAAAAAAATAAAAAAGGGTCTGTTCAAAGCATAACCAAGAAGAGAACAAATAATAAAATAAAAATAAAAACCACTGTCAAATTTGGCAAACAGACAACCTTGTCCCCAAAATTACAAGAGAAAAAAGAAGAACAAAAAAAGATCAAGACTGTTCATAGTCAAATGCCGTCCATCGAATCTACTACGAGTCCAAGCTCTGGATGAAGTTGTTGGCTTCCAAAACAGAAGCCAGCCATTTCTTCTCACTGTTTGGAAGGGTGATTCGCAGTCTAGCAGGGTAGAGAAGCGCAGGTTTGAGACCGTGTTTGTACAGTGACGACATCACATCTTTATACTCGGCGCGAAGTTTCAAAACCTCAGGGCAGTAATCCTCAAAGATACGGATCTTATGTCCTTCATACAGCAGCTCACCCTTTTTGCGAGATTCATGGATGACCAGGTCTTTCACTTGAAAGCAATGAAATCGCAGAATGACAGGTCGCGGTCTCTGCCCAGGTGCTGGTTTAGGTGCGAGGCTACGATGATCTCTGTCCAGCTCAGGCGGCGAGGTTAATACCTGAGATCCAAGGACATCTACCAGAAGCTGGGAGAAAAATGTAGTCGGACGTGGCCCCTCGATTGACTCGGGTAAGCCAAGAATTAGAATATTTTGGCGCCGGCTCCGGCATTCGAGGTCCGAAACTTTAGCCTTGAGCCATTCATTATCCTTCTGGAGCCTCGAACACGTAACTTCGACTTGCTCAAGCTGTTGACTGATTTCCGTAGTGCCAGACTCGAGATTACCAATGCGAATTTCATGATCTGCCACCGTGGACTGAATGCTATCTAGTTTGGTTGCCAAGCTTTCGAAAGATGTTTTGAAGTCCGCGGCGATCGAGGCTCTGAGAAGGTCATGCAAAGCACTGATCTCGGCTAGCGTAATACTAGCACCCGGTGTAGAGGCGCCTTCTCGGTCTTTATCAACATGTTTGCCCTTTCCTTTCGACATTTCACAAGTGATTGAAGTCACGAAACAATTAATAAACAAATACTAACAGATGCCAACGAAAATGCTGAGGTTTAAATTAGAAAACACTGAAAAGTTTAGGGAGCGAGCCGCGCACACGTCTACTCCTCAGGCGCCATAACCGGAAACCGTTGTTATATTTTAAACCCTACTAATGTGACCCACAGTTTTATCCTTATAACGATATAATTTTTTATTAAGAAACCCCAAAATCGTCATCTCTTGAATATGTTGTTAATTTCTTTATTTTATACCCAAAAAAAGTTTCTCCTTTAAGTTTTCCTCTTTTTCTTGATGAATTTACCTCTCGTTTCATTCCTCAGACTTATAACAACATCAAAAAAACATGTATGTATGTATTATGAAGAACTATGTAAAGATATTTAGCCTTGTTATTGTTTTTTTTTCCTGTGTATAAATATCATATTATGATGTACACAAACCAATGATCTTTATGGTTTCTGTAGTCATTATGATTGTTCATTGTTAGATACAACTATGGTATCTTTCCATGATCTTGTATGTAATAAGTCTATAAGTTTATATTATATGAGCGACAGGTGCACTAACACTTCATAACATCAGTAACTCGACAGCACAACCTAGAACAGTTTTCCTCTGCGTTTGTAATGTCTGCACAAGGAGACGGGCCGCTGCTCGAAGATCTCCTTTGGAGAAAACTGTTGACTTTATACTCGAAAAATGTAAGTATCACTCCTTAAAAATTTATATTTTCTCAGAATGAATTGCATTGTTCGCCCACCCCAAAACTTAAACAAAATAATAATATTAAATGCTGACCAATACTTATTGGTCAATACATATATTACTTTTTTATATATACTAAAAATTATATAATTTAATAAAACAAGCTAAATGTAATTTGTTTTGTCATGACATACTTATGCATGTGTGACGGAGTAGTGCAGATTTCAGACAACAAGAATTTCGACTACGCCACCCATGGGAATTTCACCCCGGGAGATATGAATGAAACCTAAGAATTTAGGTCACACAGGTTCGATTCCCTTAAGAAGGTAGGCAGAAACGTGGGTATCATGAAGAAATACAAAATTTTATTAATACAAAGTCCTATTTAAAAAGAGAATGCAATTCACATTAAAATAACCTCAGTTGCACTAGGATGTGTCTGATGACTCGTTAGTGCATAGCTGACATAGGTTTCAAGACAAACAAAAAAAAGACAACAAGTGACATACAACAATTTACATAACTAATAATTACACAACTGACAAAAGAAATACAACCTTACAGGGCCGAGGTTCACCACGGAGAAGTGATCACAAAGCTAGTTAGTCAAAAGCACACTTGCACGCACACCACCGTGTACTCAGATCACGCAACCAAAACACTTCAAAAGTGTTGCACGGCAACCGTAGGAGGAGCACCACCACCACCACAAGAGACCCTTCACCCGTGGGACCCCGGCGACTGAAAGAAAATAACAAAAACAAACTTAAAAACAGTTACAATAAATCACAATTTGATTACATCACTGTATGGTCACAGGAACAGGCAGTGAAAAAGTCATATCAAATCACAAACAATATACAGATTTTAGTACAATAAAAAAAAAGAGAAACAAATTAACTCAATTCAAATAATAGGGTAGACGAGCTTAACAGGAGCACCCGCGGGGTTATCTTCTCCTTATTTCACAAATTAGTGAATGTCAACCCCAAAATACACTAAACTATAATTTAAAGTAACCAAACAGCGACAATCCCCCTGAATAATTGGACGATACGGTGTTCTCGCAGTATGGCAGCAGAGAAGCGAACGGGACTTCAACTATGGCAGAAACAAATCGCTCACGAGCGAGAGAGAGAATCCTAAGACAAATACACACAGAAAACGATTACTAAAATGCATACCTCACCTGCTAAAATTCTCAGCATATAACTACAGGCATGACAACACTCACCGAAAAATGGAAATGAGCTCTATTATCCCTTTACAGGCACGGGTATACGGTATTCATATAGCTGCCGTTCAGCGGAGACACAGGAAATACTGCACACAACGCGAAACATCAACTAATCCCCAAACCCCACAAGGCTAACCAATCTGCTTTCCATAAAACAGTTTGCACATACCTGAGAGGTTAGCGGTCTTAACATCCACTTAAAACAAGCCGAGGGAACCAGGGAGGAGAAAAGACAGGCTAGGATACACCATGAATCATTACTGCCGTGCACACAGCAAACAACAGAACTTGCTACATGCTAATGAAACATACCTGTGTCCACTGTCAACAACAGAGAACGGGGAGGAGCCGGACGTGACACATCCCAGGCCATAACCAACCAGCTCTTAAATAGTGGATACTCCCTGCTGATTGGTGCTCACAACCGTCAATCAACACCACTCATCTCATTCATTCGGTTACACATGAATACATTTATATTGATAAATGCAGTGAAACATCTCAATTGTCAGTCAAGCAATGAATTAATGCATACATTAATTAAATAATAATATTTTATATACTGACAACAATAAGAAACATGAATAAATGAGTAAAAGAACAAATAAAAGTAACCATCACAATAAACAAATGCATATACAAGTCCACAACACATGAAACAAATCTTTATTCAAACTAAAAGCATGTATTTACAGGCGCTGAACCCCACATCTACTGCCATCTCAACACAGCGGTTCCCATTCTGCGGCTTTACTCTGATGAATTCACCAGAGGTGACCGTGCCTTCGTGCCGGAGCTTGTTGCTGCGCTTCACAATCTGAGGCGATAAGGGCAGATGGAGAGATGGAGGGACTCATAAGGGCAGATGGAGAGATGGAGGGACTCATAAGGGCAGATGGAGAGATGGAGGGACTCATGAGGGCAGATGGAGAGATGGAGGGACTCATAAGGGCAGATGGAGAGATGGAGGGACTCATACGGGCAGATGGAGAGATGGAGGGACTCTCTCATCCATGGCACCACTTCCAGGATTCAGCTCTGGGCTCCTCATCCTCAGATCCTACAAAAATGTACAAACATTATACAAAAGCAGTCATTTTAACAGCACAATGTAATTTGATTTATGTATTAAAAATAACAAAAATGACCTTACTTTATAGTTAAGTAAAATCCCTAAAACCTTTTTTTCCCCCAAAAATGCTGCCATCATCTTTCCTTGCAGGTCCTGCTCCACCACAAAAGCTCTGCAGCAAATGCACAGAAATTAAGAGTCAGAAAAGTGTTGTAATTCCTCCGTTTGAAATTACAATAATTCAAATAAACTACAACTTAAGATTTAATCGATGTTGTTATCCATTTCTGTAGTATACTCACTCAAAGCCTTAGATGACAGCATTCAGCATCATGAGCCTCTCTCCACCGGATAAACACACGCGTGTTCTTCTGTCCCTGTAACACACAGACGAGATTCACATTATTACCTCTGGGATTTATGAGCTCGACACAAGCCTACATGCTGAGGGGGAAGCTGATGTGTTAACTCACTTTTTATCCAACTTAAATGTTCCTCAATTTTTCAACAGTAATAAGGGACAAATAAAATATATAACTTGTTTAGTTACTTTATAGATTTGTTTATTTACCTTATTTACTGCACATTTGTCTAATGTAAACAGTGTTGACAACAGTCAATTATCCTATAATAGTGCCACCCATTCATCGCTCAGATGTCTTATTCATGTTGTCATGTGCTCATCTGCAATACTTATACAATATTTTCCTTTCAGATGTAAATAGACATTTTAAATAAGCGTGTTTAAGATGTATATGGTTATGTAAATCCACTTTAGAGACGTAACGTTATGTGTGCTTACTGGAGCTCCCCTGTTAGCTAGCTATACATAATAAAACACGTTTTCACAACTATACTATACTGTCTATCTCCTTTACACCTTCAACAGTTAAAACGTTTACTCTATAGTAGTTTAACACATACTATTTAAACACAAGGAACCGTGTTTACTCACATTTGAAACCCCCGCGTCGCTGATCTCCGTGATGTTTGATTATGACGTATGCTCTCCCGTGGCCTCCTGGGATAGAAGATATTATAAGAATATTATAAGAAAACATGGAATTAATTTCCACTGTTATGCTGATGACACTCAATTATATATTTCATCACGGCCAGATGAAAACACTAACTCATGTCTTAAAGATATAAAATGCTGGATGACGCATAATTTCCTGCTACTAAATCCAGATAAAACGGAGGTATTACTTGTTGGTCCAAAAAACTATCTACAAAACCACTTACAATACAACCTTAATATAGAAGGATGTCCTGTTACTTTATCCTCTACGGTAAAAGACCTGGGAGTTATACTAGACCACAACTTGTCTTTCGAAAATCATATTTCATATGTTACAAGAACTGCCTTTTTCCATCTTAGAAACATTGCTAAATTACGTAACATGCTATCTGTTTCCGATGCAGAAAAGTTAGTTCATGCATTCATGACCTCGAGACTAGATTACTGTAATGCTTTATTAGCCGGTTGTCCTGCATCCTCAATAAACAAGCTACAGTTAGTGCAAAATGCAGCCGCTAGAGTTCTTACTAGGTCCAGAAAATATGATCATATAACACCAATTTTATCATCTCTGCACTGGTTACCTATCAAGTTCCGTATCAATTACAAAGTACTATTACTGACTTATAAAGCTCTGAATGGTTTAGCTCCAGTCTATTTAATGGACCTTCTATCGCCCTACAATCCATCGCGTTCTTTAAGATCACTAAATTCGAGGCTTCTGGTCATTCCTAGGATATCTAAGTCCACTAAAGGAGGGAGGGCGTTCTCACATTTAGCTCCTAAACTCTGGAATAGCCTTCCTGATATTGTTCGAGGCTCTGACTCGCTGTCCCAGTTTAAAACTAGATTAAAGACGCATCTTTTTAGCCAAGCATTTACATAATGCTTACCTTTTATAATACTGCTGAATCAGATCAAATGCATTTAATATTATAAAACTTGAAGAGTCTGTAGGTTATCTGTATAGGTTGCATAGTATTTGCAGTCATTACGTTCCTGTGTATATTGCGTGAATGACGGGTGGTTGGGCAGATATTGTGTTGCGGTAGGTAGTATGCCATACGGAACCGTTGTCCACTGAAACTGCCTATTCACGCACCAGTGGGGCTCGACAGCCTTAGTCAACGGGTTGGCGCGTATGGTTGGGCTGCGGAGAGATTGTGAGATTGTGGTTAGGTCTCAGCAGCAGGAGGGACGTAGAGGTCAGTAAGCTGGGCTGAGTTGAGTGGGGGACGGAGGGGGGTGATTTTGGGACGCAAGAGTCACTGTCTTCATGTTTTGTCATTTACGCCTGTGTTATGGAAATCATCATTATGAACAGCAGCTACGCCAATTATTTTCCCTTTGCTTTTCTGCTGTTATCTCGGGACGCGAGTCCCGAGAAAATGGCGTTCGTCAGCTCCAGTTTGTATCCAGCCTCTCACGGAGACTTCAGATGCTCCAATCACAAAGCCTGTGAATTGACGAGTCAACACGGGCGATATGGACTCTCTATGGTGGACGGCACTGATCCTCAACAACTCGTCTTAAGACCGGCGTGCATACTTGGACTTCCAAAAAATACTCTAAATGTTCCGATCCAATCTGACTTGTAATGCTGCCCGAATCATGCACTGTTCCTTCGTTGGCCAGAGGAGAACTGGCCCCCCGACTGAGTCTGGTTTCTCCCAAGGTTTTTTTCTCCATTCTGTCACCTGACGGAGTTTTGGTTCCTTGCCACTGTTGCCTTGGCTTTTGGCTTGCTTAGTTGGGGACATTTAACATTTAATATTCAATAATATTATTGATCTGCCTTACTTAAGGTGGACGTTGACGCAATTTCTTTTAGAAACAAACTTTGTTATATTGTTTTCATGTTATCACTGTGAAGCGCTTTGATACAATCTGTATTGTAAAAAGCGCTATATAAATAAAGGTGACTTGACTTGACTTGACTTGACTAGAAGAGTATCCATCGGACGGGCACTCGAAAATCTGTCCGGAAGCAGTAACCCATCCGGGAACTTCTCGCCTACTCTTTTATGAATACTGATGTTTCGAACGTACTTCTTTCACGTACTGTTTTCTCCTACTATATACAGGTCCTTCTCAAAAAATTAGCATATTGTGATAAAGTTCATTATTTTCCATAATGTAATGATAAAAATTAAACTTTCATATATTTTAGATTCATTGCACACCAACTGAAATATTTCAGGTCTTTTATTGTTTTAATACTGATGATTTTGGCATACAGCTCATGAAAACCCAAAATTCCTGTCTCAAAAAATTAGCACATCATGAAAAGGGTCTCTAAACAAGCTATTAACCTAATCATCTGAATCAACTAATTAACTCTAAACACCTGCAAAAGATTCCTGAGGCTTTTAAAAACTCCCAGCCTGTTTCATTACTCAAAACCCCAATCATGGCTAAGACTGCCGACCTGACTGCTGTCCAGAAGGCCATCATTGACACCCTCAAGCAAGAGGGTAAGACAGAAAGAAATTTCTGAACAAATAGGCTGTTCCCAGAGTGCTGTATCAAGGCACCTCAGTGGGAAGTCTGGGGGAAGGAAAAAGTGTGGCAAAAAACGCTGCACAACGAGAAGAGGTGACCGGACCCTGAGGGAGATTGTGGAGAAGGACCGATTCCAGACCTTGGGGGACCTGCGGAAGCAGTGGACTGAGTCTGGAGTAGAAACATCCAGAGCCACCGTGCACAGGCGTGTGCAGGAATGGGCTACAGGTGCCGCATTCCCCAGGTCAAGCCACTTTTGAACCAGAAACAGCGGCAGAAGCGCCTGACCTGGGCTACAAAGAAGCAGCACTGGACTGTTGCTCAGTTTTGCATGTCATTCGGAAATCAAGGTGCCAGAGTCTGGAGGAAGACTGGGGAGAAGGAAATGCCAAAATGCCTGAAGTCCAGTGTCAAGTACCCACAGTCAGTGATGGTCTGGGGTGCCATGTCAGATGCTGGTGTTGGTGCACTGTGTTTTATCAAGGGCAGGGTCAATGCAGCTAGCTATCAGGAGATTTTGGAGCACTTCATGCTTCCATCTGCTGAAAAGCTTTATGGAGATGAAGATTTCATTTTTCAGCACGACCTGGCACCTGCTCACAGTGCCAAAACCACTGGTAAATGGTTTACTGACCATGGTATTACTGTGCTCAATTGGCCTGCCAACTCTCCTGACCTGAACCCCATAGAGAATCTGTGGGATATTGTGAAGAGAAAGTTGAGAGACGCAAGACCCAACAATCTGGATGAGCTTAAGGCCGCTATCGAAGCATCCTGGGCCTCCATAACACCTCAGCAGTGCCACAGGCTGATTGCCTCCATGCCACGCCGCATTGAAGCAGTCATTTCTGCAAAAGGATTCCCGACCATGTATTGACTATTGAGTGCATAACTGAACATAATTATTTGAAGGTTGATTTTTTTTTTTGTATTAAAAACACTTATTTTATTGGTCGGATGAAATATGCTAATTTTTTGAGACAGGAATTTTGGGTTTTCATGAGCTGTGTGCCAAAATCATCAGTATTAAAACAATAAAAGACCTGAAATATTTCAGTTGGTGTGCAATGAATTTAAAATATATGAAAGTTTCATTTTTATCATTACATTATGGAAAATAATGAACTTTATCACAATGTGCAAATTTTTTGAGAAGGACCTGTATGTGGGTTATTCTGATGTGACCTTGTTTGTCCTTCATGCCGTATCTATGATTCTGCAAGAACAGAAAAAGTTGCACTTATCAACTTCGCATTGGTTGAGATATAACAATTTGTTGAAATGCCAAATGTTATTATTAAGCGTTGTACAGTGTTAAATCTAGGTACTCTCCCACCAACGGAGGAGGATGGCGAGGAACATCAATGTTGTTTGACTGCTTTTTACCAAATATGTACACCACGACCAGACCTTGTAGACACACCGCTTGAAATGTGAGAATATTTTGTTTGCGGACGGCTCTGCCTTCACAAACAAAGCAACAGGTTGAAACTGTGTAGGATATGCGGTGACGACTGAATTTGAAATCTTGGCCTCGGGGTCATTGGCCTCAAATTACTCCGCTCAAGCAGCTGAACTTGTGGCTTTAACAGAAGCCTGTAAATGAATGACAGGGAAAGAGATAACAATTTAAACAGATTCGAGTTATGACTTTGGAGGAGCACATGATTTTGGGGCATTGTGGAAACATTGAAAATTTTTTAAGTCAGATGGGCCTATTCTTCATGCTGACTTAGTGTCAAATTTGGTGGATGCTATTTTGTTGCCTGAGTGGATTTCTATTTGCAAATGTACAGTGGATTCTAACAAAAAAGATTTTGTTTCTGTAGGAAATGCTAGAGGTTAGGGTTAGGGTTAGGTTAGAGTAGATGCTAGAGTAAACAGCTGCTGCACAACCACAGGATATTGAGTGTACGCTGTTACCTGAAAGTAACCTTGATTTTTCGGAGCACTTACAGGGCATGCAGTCTTTTGCCTCTGAGGCAGAGAAAGCTGTTTGGAGGAAATCAGGATGCAGAAACAAAACCGGCGTTTGGTTGAGTGTTGATGGCAAAGCTTGTTTACCCAAACATTTTTTTAACCATTATGGTAAATTGATGCACGGGTTGGACCATGCATCAAAAGGGGGGATGATAACTTTTGTTTGAAAGAAAAAAGCTTTGCTTTGGATATTATTTGGAAAACCCCATTTATGGGAATGGAAGGTGTTAAACAATGAGTGCCATCAACCGAGTTGTACGAACATGACATGTTGAAAAGAAAAGTCTTCTGTCTTATCTAACATTTATGTTTAGGTGAAAGCAGCTCAAGGAAAAGCCACTGATACACCACTGTACAACATCAAACCGGGAGATTTATTAAGTTATTAGGGGATTATGAAAAAAGTTCTTGTTTAAATTATAACAATTTTGGTATAGTAACAAGGCTAATGAGTATTTTACAAGGTTTAGGTTTATGTTCATTTATGTTTTATTTTGTTTTATCATTGTTCTGCCCTTTATCTCAAACGCCTTGCTTGAGTATGCAGTCAGATAACGCCTCCCAAAGACAACAGACACAGGGGTTGTTTCCAAGGTTTACTGTTGCCCAAGGAATAACGTAAAACTGTAAAAAATACAAAATACAGAATTCTAAATGTACAGTCAATTACATGTTCACATAAGCACAACAAAGGCTTTTACATTGCATATAGTTAGCATCCACTATATCAGAAACAGATTGTGCAATTCACGAAACAAAGAAAACTAAATTTACATCTGAGATATAAGATATAACAATTAAATAAGCATAGGAATTATAATGTAGCAACATCTACATACCGAAAATGCCTTCAAAACAACTTAAATAAAGGAGCAATAGTAGCCATGACCGCATGCTCTTCTTTGCTGCTGGGCTCACATTTGTGATGTCATAATATAAGGACTTTAACAATATTATATGCAATACCCAACTTTGAACAGAAGGGGTCACTTTACTACAACTTTTATATCAAATAAATGCAGAATGTTCATATAGAACAGCACACTCCCCGTCTGGTATTCGGGGAATACCAAACCTTCTTACTTGATTTTAAACCTGAACAGTCTATTCCGAATCTTCCTGTAGGAGGAGTACTATCTCATTAATAGGTCTCAGAAACAGTTTGGGTCCATCTTTCCCAATGATTTTTACTTGTACTTTTCGAACTCGCCCATCTTGGCTGGGGTAAGTTTCCGTTATGATGCCCAGGGGCCAATCGTTCCGTTTTGACTGACAGTCCTTGAGTAGAACTATACATCCTTTGGAAACGTTGGGCTGTTGGTGTTGCCATTTCCGTCGATGCTGTAGGGTTGAAAGGTACTGTTTACGCCATCTGTCCCAGAAAGTGTTTGCGAGGCTTTGCACAGTACGCCACTGTTGTTTGTACAGGTCAGGCTTTCCAAAGTCCCCAGGTGGAACTGAGCTAGTACCAGTCTTTTGGGTAAGTAATGTGGCAGGTGTTAGGATGAAAGGATCTGTTGGATCAGTAGACACAGGTATCAGTGGTCTGTTGTTTATAATGGCAGTAACTTCAGCCATGAAGGTGGAGAGTACCTCATGCGTGAGTTTAGAGGATGCCATCTGAAGAAGCATAGAGTCCAAAATCCTGCGAGCAATGCCAATCATCCTTTCCCATGCACCGCCCATGTGCGACGAATGCGGAGGGTTGAACGTCCATATGCAGCCCTGATCTGACAGGAAATTTTTCACTGCTTTTTCATCAATGTTGGAAGGAATTTGCAGGTCTTTACAAGCTCCAATGAAATTGGTCCCTCTATCAGAGCGAATTCGTTTCACTGGACCTCGAATTGCCAGAAACCTCCTTAAAGCATTAATGAAACTGGAGGTATCTAGGGACTCGATCACTTCTATATGAATTGCTCTGACACTTAGAAATGTGAACAGCATCGCCCATCTTTTGCTTTCTGCATAGCCGCCTCTTGTCCTACGAGCAGATACTGACCAGGGGCCAAACACATCTAACCCCACATGTGTGAAGGGAGGCTCTATGCTGAGCCTGTCAGCAGGCAGATCTGCCATCTTTTGAGTCTCGCAGCCCCTCCGGAGTCTGCGGCATACAACACAGGAATGGATGAGACCATTCACACGTCTTTTGCCTCCTATTATCCAGTAGCCGGCAGATCTTATCGCTCCCTCTGTGAAGTGACGACCCTGATGATGCGTTTGCTCGTGAAAGTGTCGCGTTAGAAGCAACGCTAAATGGTTCCTACCCGGTATGATGAGGGGTCTCTTTTCTTCAGAACCTAGATCTGCTTTGACCAGACGACCTCCGACCCTCAACAGTCCGCTTTGATCAATGAAGGGATCTAATTTTCGAAGTGTGCTAATTTTGGGAAGTGGTTCGTTCCGTTTGAGGCACTGCAACTCCTCAGCAAAGGTTTCCTGTTGTACTGCTCGTATGACAACTTCTGTGCTCTGAAGTATTGTGTCAGCACTAAGAGGAAGTTTGCAACAGTGCCATCCTTTGCATGCCTGAGGGGTGTCGTTTTGACCCTGCTTATAAGAGCGTGCAACATGAATCAGTTTTCCAACAGCTCGGATCAGACGGCTCCAGTCTGAAAAGCGTTCAAAGCGATTTGAGACAGTGGTATGCAAGACTGTTACTTGTGGACGAACTTCTGAATCTCGATCAGGATCAACAAGTGTGAAGGGTTCTCTGGGGAAAGTCTCTGTTCTTGGATGATGCAAGAATGCTGGTCCACTAAACCAGATAGTGTCCTGCAATTTGGTTGGAGCTATTGGTCTTGTTGCAACATCAGCTGGATTATGCTCTGAGCTCACATAATGCCATTGTTCTGGATTAGTGCTTGTCCGGATTCTCTGTACACGATTGCTTACATAGACATGAAATCTACGTTTCTCGTTGTAGATATAGCCAAGGACCACTCTACTATCTGTGTAGAAGGTGATCTCGTCGAATTTGACAGCAATCTCAGCAATGATGGTTTCCATCATGTTCACAGCCAAGACAGCCGCACAGAGTTCCAGACGAGGTATAGTGTGCTCTGGTAGTGGCGCTAGCCTTGCTTTGCCTGTGATGAACCCCATATGACATCTACCATCTGAATCAACTGTTTTGAGGTAAGCAACTGCTGCGATTACTCTCTCAGAAGCATCCGAAAAAACGCAGAGCTCCTTGAACTTGGCACCTGACAACGATGTGGGCCCATAGCTTCTTGGGACTTGTACATGTTGCAGTTCTTGCAGAGAATCTCTCCACTCCTCCCACACCTTTTGTTTGTTCACAGGTAAGGATGCATCCCAGTCAGCAGCATTCTCAGTTAGTTCCCTCAGTAGTACTTTGCCTTGAACTATGATGGGGGCCACAAATCCTAGTGGGTCATACAAACTGTTTATAACAGACAGCAGTCCACGCCTAGTGTAAGGCCTTCTGTCCTTTTGGACGTGGAAGTTGAAGCAGTCTGTGTCCAGATTCCAAAGCAAACCAAGACTGCGTTGCATAGGAAGTGAGCTAACACCTAAATCCAGTTCTTTCATTGAGTTGGCGTAATCCTCAGATGGGAATGCACCCATAACTTCCTTGCTGTTTGACGCCAGTTTATGCAACTACAAATTAGATCCAGCCAGCATGTCCTGTGTCCTTTTTAACAGGTCGATTGCCATCTCTGCAGAGGGTAAGGACTTCAATCCGTCATCCATATAAAAGTCTTGCTCCACGAACTGTAGGGCGTCTTGACCGAATTCCTCTTGTCCTTCTTGAGCTGCACGACGAAGACAGTAAACGGCCACTGCTGGAGAGGGACTGTTCCCAAATACGTGTACCTTCATACGGTATTCCGTGACCTCGTTCTCTGGGTTATTATCATGAAACCAGAGGAACCTGAGGTGGTTCCTATCTGCAGATCGAACTTTAAAGCAGTGGAACATTTGTTGTATATCTACCATGAAGGCGACAGGCTCTTTGCGAAACCGCATGAGAACACCGAGGAGACTGTTGTTGAGGTCAGGACCTGTCAAGAGAACCTTGTTCAGTGATGCACCTTTGCATTGAGCGCTCGAGTCAAATACCACCCGGATCTGGGATGGCTTTTTTGGATGGTACACGGCAAAAGAAGGTAGATACCAACACTGTTCATTGGGACCAACTGAAGGAGCTATTTCTGCATGATCATTTTGGAATAGCCTCTCCATAAAGGCTACAAAGTCTTTTTTCATCTCGGGCTTCTTCCTGAAAGATCGTTGAAGTGAATTGAAGCGTTCCACAGCTTGTTGACGATTGTTTGGAAGATATTGCCTTGGCTGCTTGAATGGGAGTGGGGCAACCCATGAATTTTCCTTGTCTTTATAGACTTCTCTGTCCATGATTTGCAGAAAGAGTCTGTCCTCAATAGACGGAGCTGTTCTTTCGTCATCTTTTGTTCTCTGAAATACATCCCATTCTGCTAGTCTTTGAGTCCGCTCCTTCATAAGGGACTTGGTAAGTGAGTCGCTTTGGGATCTATCCTTCACAGTGTAGTTGTTAGGGCATGGGTGAAAGTATGTAGACTGGCCGTTCTCCATAATGTTGGTGTGATAAGTTTGGATGAAAGTCGGTTTATGAACTTTCCCGAGGCACATGTCTCCAATGATTACCCACCCGAAGTCCAACTTTTGCGCAAAAGGGGCATTTGGTGGCCCATTCACTTGCTTATGAGCTTTGTGGACTCTGATCATATCTCTGCCTAACAGGAGAAGAATGGGGACATCATGATCGGGCTCTGGAATGTACCTTGCAAGATGTTTTAGGTGCCTGTGGTTACTAACTACTTCTGGAGTGGGGATTTCAGAGCGATTGTCTGGGATTTCGTTACACTCAAGTAGCACTGGTAAAGGTAAGACTAAGCTTCCATCAAAGGATTCCACTTGAAAGCCTCGTGCTAGCCTGCCTTCTGTTTCGACTGTGCCTGCGCATGTTTTGAGAGTGTAGGCTACGTTACACTCTGTAATGCCAAACAGATCGAAGAATTCTGATCTTGCGAGCGATCTGTTGCTTTGATCATCTAGTATCACATATGTTTTGACTGCCTTTTCTGGGTGGCCTTCAGGAAAAATTTTCACGAGACATACCTTGGAGCATGAGCGTGGAAGTTGACTGTCTCCACATACCTCTGTACAAGCTGAGGAAACCTCAGATTCCACAGGGACGTCCTCGCTTACTTTGTGATCCTCCGATGTCAGGAATTGTGGTTCTTTCATCCATGGTGCTGGGCCTGGATGTAGCGCTGCCATGTGGGTAATGCTGCCACATTCTGAACACTTAACATCCTGGTCACAGTTCTTTGCCATGTGGAATATGGAGCTGCAACATTTAAAGCATATGCCTTGTTGTTTGAGCAATGACTTTCTCTCTTCCATAGGTTTCATCCTGAATCCTCTACATCTGGACAGAGGGTGAGGCTTATTGTGTAGAAAGCACTGTTTTGCTGGATTTACTCTATTTTTTAATTCACTGGCAGCTGATGAATTCTCGGAGAAGACCTGTGTCTGGTGTGTGATGACAGCTCTGGGAAAAACAGGTTTGTTTAACTGTCTGTTTGGTTTGTGAGTTTCTTCCTGTACAGCTGTGAGAAAGAAACTTGGATCATTGCGCATTTTAGCTTGCTGACACACAAAGTCTACTAGGAACTTAAAGGGAGGAAAGGAAACTCTGCAGTCCTCTTTGTACTTAGATCCCACCGTGAGCCACTTCTCTTGTAAGCTGAATGGCATTTTCTGAATTATCGGATTTACTCCCCGTGGTGTGTCTAGATAGGAAAGACCCATTAGATCGCCATCCTGCTTAGCTGCCTGGATTTCCATGAGCAAATCTCCCAGCTCGCGCAGTCTGTGACTGTCTCTGTTGGCTATTTTGGGGAAGATCTCCAGTTTAGAGAATAGAGCACTTTCTACCATTTCCGGCGAGCCATATGTCTCATAAAGTCTGTCCCAAATCAGACGGAGCCCTTGTAACGGATGGTTAATGTGCACAGCTCTTATCCGTTTTGCATGCTCAGCTGACTCACGCCCCAGCCATTTTACTAGCAAGTCCATCTCCTCGCTAGGTGAGAGGTTAAGGTCTTTAGTGGCATTTATGAAGGATGCCCTCCATGCTCTAAAAGTCTCTGGATGATCATTAAACTGCGTAAGGCCGGTAGACACTAATTCACGTCTTGCGATAAACTTGACGACATCAGACATTTGATTATTTGCATATAGATTACCTTGATACTGTCCAGCTTGTAAAGGTGTAGCTGACTGAGTCTGATAATAGTCGAGCGGCACCCATCTGTCTCCGCTCTTTTCCTCACTGCCTGGAAATGGTGTAGATCGTGGCTGATAAACATCTCGAGGTGACCTGAAGTACGCCTCATGCTGAGCCTGGAGTGTAAACTGTACATCCTTGGATTGCGAAATGGTAGGGTACTGCACACACTCTGCATCGACAGGCTGGGACTTGGGAGGTGTGGCATAAAAACCACGCTGGCCCTCCTGTTGCAAGTAGGATTCTGTAGTCTGTGGTTGTTGCACTTCTGAAACATTTATGCCTCCATTATCGTAAAACGGGCCATCCAGCACTGGCATTTGTGAATCTACGGCACTATCCGCTTGTTCCGATAAGTAAGCCTGTGTGCGTTCTGCTGTATCCTCTATAGGTAGGTCTATTACACTCTCATTCCCTCTACTTTCTTGCTCTGCAGCTGTTTCTAAAGCCTCTGCCTTCGCTTGTATGGCTGCAGCCTTTTTTTGCAGCCTTAAAGTCTCTAGTGATGCCTCAAGCTGTGCTTGTTGTATTTTAAGTTCACTTTCTTTCTTTGCAAACGCTATTTCTGCTTTAGCCGCTTCAGCCTCTGCTCTAGCCATTGCGGCAGCTGTGGTTATGGCCGATGAGCCTCGTGAGCGCCGTGACGAACATGATACATTAGATGCTTGCCTCCGTGATCCAGACTTGAAGCTTGCCTTAGACATTGTAGGAGGAATCTCACCTTATGGGCTAGCTTGCTCCCCGCCGTGGAGTTAGAAACTAGAAGTTGGTCACCGAAGATTTCGTTTTACTGTTCTGCCCTTTATCTCAAACGCCTTGCTTGAGTATGCAGTCAGATAACGCCTCCCAAAGACAACAGACACAGGGGTTGTTTCCAAGGTTTACTGTTGCCCAAGGAATAACGTAAAACTGTAAAAAATACAAAATACAGAATTCTAAATGTACAGTCAATTACATGTTCACATAAGCACAACAAAGGCTTTTACATTGCATATAGTTAGCATCCACTATATCAGAAACAGATTGTGCAATTCACGAAACAAAGAAAACTAAATTTACATCTGAGATATAAGATATAACAATTAAATAAGCATAGGAATTATAATGTAGCAACATCTACATACCGAAAGTGCCTTCAAAACAACTTAAATAAAGGAGCAATAGTAGCCATGACCGCATGCTCTTCTTTGCTGCTGGGCTCACATTTGTGATGTCATAATATAAGGACTTTAACAATATTATATGCAATACCCAACTTTGAACAGAAGGGGTCACTTTACTACAACTTTTATATCAAATAAATGCAGAATGTTCATATAGAACAGCACAATCATTTTATCTTTCATGTGGGCAAAGTCAGGTCAAGTCATCCTCATTTGTATAGCGCTTTTAACAATGTAGATTGTTTCAAAGCAGA
Source organism: Rhinichthys klamathensis goyatoka (assembly GCF_029890125.1). Taxonomy (NCBI): domain Eukaryota; kingdom Metazoa; phylum Chordata; class Actinopteri; order Cypriniformes; family Leuciscidae; genus Rhinichthys; species Rhinichthys klamathensis. The sequence goes on along the minus strand of NW_026606951.1, from coordinate 1,083,568 downwards.
TTTACAGAGATAAACATATAATTCAAGGTAACAGAGATTGGTTTGGTTTTATAGCGGTTCTTAAATAATGTTATTTTCCAGCTAAAGTTAGTTTTGATTGATTCACTTCCGTCGAAATGATCATTTGTTATTAAATTAGGGGCCACTAAGACGACACCGTTCTCTCTAAATAGACTTTAAACGTGAACCTGTGATAAACGCTGATGGCGTTCACATGCGCATTAAGAATTGATTCTAGTTATGTGCGTTTGAATATGTGTGCGGAGGTTTGTAATTGCCTACAGACCATGCCTAAACAAACTACTTGTCTTGCCTATACATTTTGATACAGATTTTTTTTTTTTTTTTTATCACTTCGGGGTACGCGAACCGGATTTTCCACAACGCTTTATCTGTAGAGTGGAATAGGGATCCTCCATAGGGAGAGGATAGTTGACACTTCAGCACTGCATTGTCATCGGGTCCAGGCGAATCTCCTTCGTCAGATCTGGATACGGGATCCGGCAGGCTGCAGGAAAACCTCGGGATAAACAAAGACACTAATATTAGCGTAGATGCCATTCTTCTTATGATGTAACGAGTACATCTGGATTTAAGGGAGGTGTTCCCAGTTTCGGCTGACCTAATCTAAGTCTATAATGCATTATGTGTATGCTAGGTCAAAGAGATGTGTTTTTAGTCTAGCTTTGAACTGACAGAGTGTGTCTGCTTCCCGGACATTGGGTCTCATTCATGAAACACGAGTAGAACAAATTTTTGTGTAAATCGTGTGTAAAGTGGTTCTGGCGTAAATTTTTGTATTCATTAAATGTTCGTATTTTCCAAATGTGAGTTGGTACGCAAGAAATCTACACCTGCTCCCAGCCACGCGTAAATAGTGTGCTTAACATTTGTCTTGCCTATACATCTGAATCTCCTCAAAGAAATTATCACTAAGATAAAACCTTCGTACTGCTCTCTAGACATCATCTCTCCTAAGTTTCTTAAATTGATTATCGATTCAGTAGGGCCAGGATTGGTGTCCTTTGTTAATAAATGCCTCCTTACCGGCTCTATCCCTGCTGCCCTCAAGGAGGCCACTGTCACTCCTTTGCTGAAGAAGCCTTCACTGGATCCTACCGTGTTAAATAATTTCCGTCCTATCTCTGTTTTGCCTTTTGTCTCTAAGGTGTTGGAAAAAGTTGTTCTTAACCAACTCCAGCCCTTTTTAAAATGCAATGATATCTCTGAAAAATTTCAATCTGGTTTTAAGTCTGCTCACAGTACTGAATCTGCTCTGCTGAGAGTGTTAAATGACATCTATCGCTCCACTGACACTGGTGACTCTGTGGCTCTTGTCCTTCTTGATCTGTCGGCAGCTTTTGATACTATCGACCACTCTATTTTGTTATCCAGACTAGAATATGATGTGGGGCTAAAAGGTGTCGTCCTCCAGTGGTTCCAATCTTATCTTTCGGGTCGTACTTTCAGAGTAAAGCTAGGAAATTGCTCTTCGTCTGCTGCGCATCTAACCTGTGGCCTTCCTCAAGGTTCTATTTTAGCGCCTTCTCTCTTTTCCCTCTACATCTTACCACTGGGCACCATTCTAAGAAGACATGGGGTATCTTTTCACTGTTATGCAGACGACACCCAATTGTATGTTCCAATCAAGAGAAATGATCCCACTGCCCTCTCATCATTGTTAGGTTGTCTGGATGAAGTAAAATTTTGGCTGGATCAAAATTTTTTGTTTTTAAATGAAAACAAAACAGAGATCATTGTTTTCGGGTCCACTGGTAATCCCCAGGCTGTTACCTTTGACCTAAGCAGACTAGCGGCATTTCGTTCTGCAAGTGTGCGGAATTTGGGCGTTTGTCTGGATGAGTCTTTAAATTTTGAAAAGCTAATCTCTTCTGTAATAAGCTCTAGTTTCTATCACCTGCGGCTGTTGTCAAATGTCAAACCTTTTCTTAATCACAAAACTCTTGAGATGGCTGTTCATGCTTTTATCACCACACGTGTAGATTACTGCAATTCACTTTACTGCGGTATCTCGAAAACGCAAACAGCTCGTCTTCAACTGGTGCAAAATGCCGCTGCAAGATTCCTCACAAATAGTCGGAAAAGTGACCACATCACCCCAATTCTGAGGTCCCTTCACTGGTTGCCCATTCATTTCAGAACTGAGTTTAAAATCCTGTCATTTGTGTACAAAGCTCTATGCAACCAAGCGCCTACCTACCTAACTGAACTGCTTCAACCTTACACGCCGTCAAGAAGTCTGAGATCAGGTGGAAACAATCTGTTACAAGTCCCTCAATGCAGACTTTAACGTAGAGGGGAGCGAGCCTTTTCTGTGGTTGGGCCTCGACTGTGGAACAATTTGCCCTTGGACGTTCGGATAGCCCCTTCTGTGATTTCTTTTAAGTCACTTTTAAAAACGCACTTGTTCTCTTTGGCCTACAAATAAGGTGCATGTACAGGTATATACATGTGTATATGTGTACATATATGTGTGTGCATGTATCTATATATATGGGTGTATATATAGATCTATTTATACTTTTTTTTTTTGTCTAGTCTATATTTCTCTCCTTCGAATATGATACTAGTATTAAACCTGTTACTGTCTTCTCTGTTTTATTTTCTACTACTGATAGTCTCTGAGACTTCTTGAAGGTCTCCCGTTTTAAGCTGTTCTTAACCTGTTGTACTGTTCTATGATGTGCTACTACGCATGGTGTTGGTGTCTTTTAATTTTGTAGTTCTGTGAAGCACTTTGGTCAGTCAGTGGCTGCTATAAAATGTGCTATATAAATAAAATGAACTTGAACTTGAACTTAACATCCGAACTTTTTGCTCATTAATAAGGCTGCATTTTAATTCACCTTAATCGGGTACATATTTAAACAGCATTTTGAAAAAATATTATATATAGTAATTAGGCTACATACGGTTTTTCTTTTTACTTTTATTATGAGAGCCAGTAATAGCATCTGCGATGGTGGTCCTTCTCCAGTTTGAATACTATTTTTACGAAGTGAACTAATTCGTTTTTTGCTGTCAAGCTTAATGACGAACCATTTTCTTCTCACTTCTGGGAATGTTCAATTAACAGATGAAACTCCATTAACTGCATCTGTAATATGCTGCCAAGCTTCCTTTTTTTTTTAGGACCTGATACGCCACTATGTACGCTTGAAAATAAAATGTGTCGTTTTGAATGAACTTCTGATAATAAAACTTCAATTTCTGCATCCGAGAAATCTTTCTTTTTCATTCGCATTCATGTCATTATATGCCTATATATAGATGTCAGTCCGATTTAATGGGCGGGATTTATGGTAATTGAGAACGAACGTGCACGCGCATCCCATTCACGACTGATTGGAATTCATTAACACACACACACATTTCACTATCACATATGACGTTTACGAAGTATTTGTGAATCAGGAGAAGAGTTTTCGGGAAGGTCTCTTTACGCGCAAATCACTCACATATTTACTCGTATATTTACGAATGTTTCATGAATGAGACCCAATGTTAGGAAGACTGTTCCAGAGTTTTGGTGCTAAATAGGAAAAGGATCTCCCGCCAGCAGTCGATTTAGATATTCTAGGTATTATCAACTGGCCGGGACTTTAAGATCGCAATAGACGTGAAGGACTATAATGCATTAAGAGCTCGCTCAAGTACTGCGGAGCTAAACCATTTAGTGCTTTGTAAGTAATTAGCAATATTTTAAAATGTATACGATGTTTAATAGGTAGCCAATGCAGTGTTGACAGAACCGGGCTAATATGGTCATACTTCCTGGTTGTGGTAAGAACTCGAGCTGCTGCGTTTTGGACCAGCTGGAGTTTGTTTATTAAGCGTGCAGGGCAACAACCCAGTAGACCATTACAGTAATCTAGCCTTGAACTAATGAACTAATTGTTACGCATTTGTCAATGAGAGCATATGGCGTAATTTAGATATATTTTTAAGATGGAAAAATGTGGTTTTACAGACACTAGACACGTGACTTTCAAATGAAAGATTGGTATCAAAGAGCACACAAACACACACACACACACACACACACACACACACACACACATACATACAGGTTCCTAACCGACGACGAAGACTTAACATAGCAGCCATCAAGTGTTAGACAGTATTCTAGGTTATTACGTGTGGAAGTTTTTTGTCCAATAATTAGAATTTCTGTTTTTTCAGAATTTTGTAGTAGGAAATTTTTTTATATCAGCTATGCATTCTGTTAATTTTGTGAATTGGTAAGTTTCGTTAGGTTTTGAAAAAATATACAGCTGAGTATCATCAGCATAACAATGCTAATTCCATGCTTCCTAATGATATCTCCTAATGGTAGCATGTACAGAGTGAACAGCAGCAGTCCTAGTACTGAGCCTTGTGGTACGCCATACTGAACTTGTGATCGATAAGACATCTCTTCATTTACTGCTACAAACTGATAACGGTCAGATAAGTATGATTTAAACCATGCTAGTGCAATTCCACTAATGCCAACATAATTTTCGAGTCTATTTAAAAGAATGTTGTGGTCAATAGTATCAAATGCAGCACTAAGATCGAGTAACACTAATAGAGAGATACAACCACGATCGGATGATAAGAGAGCAGACTCAGTGCAATGGTACGGTCTAAATCCTCACAGATATAATTTCTTTCAAGAAAGGAACACAGTTGTGAGGATGCTGCTTTTTCTAATATCTTTGATAGAAAAGGCAGATTCGAGATCGGCCTGTAATTGACTAATTTTGTATGATCAAGTTGCGTTTTTTTAACAAGCGGTTTTATCATAGCCAGCTTAAAGGTTTTAGGTACGTATCCTAGTGACAAAGATGAATTAATGATATTGAGAAGAGGATCTATGACATCTGGAAGCATCTCTTTCAGTAGCTTAGTCGGTATAGGGTCTAACATACATGTTGTTGATTTAGATGATCTAACAAGTTTAGAAAATTCGTCCTCTCCTATGGCAATAAATGAATCAAATTTTCCTCAGGGACACTACAATGCACTGCCTGATGCGATACTGTGGTAGACGGTTGCATAGTTATAATTTTGTCCCTGATATTATCAATCTTATAAGTGAAGAAGTTCATAAAGTCATTACTGCTGTGTTGCTTGGAAACTTCTGGGCTTAAAACTTTAATTTTCGTTAGTTTAGCCACTTGTTCATATAAATACCTAGGATTATGATTATTTTCTTCTAATAGTGTTAAAAAATAAGCAGATATAGCAGCTTTTAAGGCTTTTCTGTAAGCAATCGAGCTCTCTTTCCATGAACTGCGAAATACCTCTAGTTTAGTTTTCTTCCAGTCTTGCTCCATTTTTCTGGCTGCTCTCTTAAGGGCCTGGGTGTGCTCGCTGTACCACGGCGTTGGACTATTTTCTTTAATCTTCTTTAAGCGCAACGGAGCAACTGCGTCTAAAGTGCTGGAAAAGAGAGTTAAAAGTTTCTGTTGCAATATCGAGTTCTTCTAAGCTATCCGGGATGCTGAGATGGTGAAACTGATTAGGAAGATTATTGATAAAGCAATCTTTAGTGGCAGAAGTTATAGGTCTAACGTATTTATAACACGGAGTCGGCTTTGCAGCCTTGGCTAAATGTAATTTACATGAGACTAGATAATGATCTGAGATGTCATCGCTCTGCTGCAGAATTTCAACGGTATCAACATCTATTCCATGTGATAATATTAGATCTAGAGTATGATTACGACAATGAGTAGGTCCTGACACGTGTTGTCTAACTCCAATTGAGTTTACAATGTCTTTAAATGCCAATCCCAATGCATCTTTTTCATTATCTACATGTATATTAAAATCACCAACAATTAGTACTTTATCTGCAGCCAATACTAATTCTGATAGAAAGTCAGCAAATTCTTTGATAAAATCGTTATGGTCCCCTGGTGGCCTGTACACAGTAGCCAGCAGAATTCTCAAATGTGATTTATCGTTTACACTATATATTTTTACATTAAGAACCAACACTTCAAAAGAAGTATATTTAAAACTAGATTTCTTAGTGGTTTTGAAAATATTAATATAAATTACAGCAACACCTCCCCCTTTGCCTTTCAGACGAGAGTCATGTTTTTTGGATTTCCAAATTCGGGGAACAGACACAGTCTCTATATGATGATATCTAGGTGAAAGAGGCTCTATGTGATGGGATTTATCTGACCTTGGTGACGTGAGGCCGCTAGCAGACGGTCGGTTTAGCCAGTCTGTCTGCTTCCTGACCTGGGGCCGTATTCACAAAGAATTTTAAGGCTAAAAGTAGCTCCTAACTGGCAAATTTAGGAGCAACTCCTAAAAATAATGGGCGTGTCACTCCTAACTTTAGGACTGCTAATTTTTTTCACTAAGAGTAATTCACGAAGCATTTTAGCCCTAAAAGTAGCACCTAAGTCTGGGACAGCTTAAAAGAAGTCGAGAGGACTCCTAACTCACTAAGACCTATTCACAAAGGATTGTAGCGCATACCACTGCCTCTCGCAGTCGTCCGGGGTCCGCGACACAAGCGGGAATGCGGCATTGATCTGCAAACAAATCCTCTCCCATTCTCACGCTTAGTTTTGCTTGATATCCCAGTGCCGAATTTCACTTTTATTATGTTTTTGGGCCAGCAGCAGTAACTGATCCTGCGTCCAGTTGGGCTTTCTTTTCCGTTTTGGCGAGTTCATAATCCACCGTCATTCAACTATTATGGTGTGTTCACACCGAACGCGAATTTAATTATTTGCGCGAGTAGATTACATACAAAGTCAATGCAAAGACGCGAATAGGCGCATCATTCGCGCCGGGCGTTGCAAATGACGCGAATTGGGCGACGCGTATTCCGCGAATGTCTTCCGCGCAAGTTGAAAAATTTGAACTCGAGCGAATGTTCAAGCGATAGACGCGTATTTGACGCTTTTTTCGCGTTCGGTGTGAACACACCATTACATTACTTCAATAGGAGTAACATTTCCTTGCTTTAAGTAGTCTATTTAGGCTAATAGGATGTCAATTAACCAAGCAAGTGTTAATGCAAGTGTCGTTGTTTCATTATTAGGCAAGTGGCGGTTTTCATTGGGGTAACGTTATTAGGCTACCTTGATTTAATTTAATTTAATTCACGACTTCTCTCTCTCTCTGCCTTGTTAGAATTACACTTCACTGGGGCCTGCACAAATATTTCGATGACATTACTATTATTATTTTGTGTAGGACACAGACATATTTAGATGTCCTAAATCCATGATTTGTTGCGTCTGTGTTATGTTCCGCATGATGGCCCTGTCATCTAACAACCAATCACCGTGATCGTTGCGAGGAAGCTCGTGCATGAGAAGTGACGTCATCCATAGCAACGAAGACTCACTCTTAGTTTAGGAGTCGTCATTTTTCCTTGCTAAGAGTAGGTCTGAAAGGCGTTGTGAATAACTTTTAAGAGAAAACTCCTAGCTAAAATATTTTAGTGCGATTTAGGAGTACTCCTAGTGGTAAGATAAAATTCTTTGTGAATACGACCCCTGAGCCCCAGATTGTCATGTTTGAGCTCTAAGACTATGAGCCAAATTACTAGAGAGAAGAGCAGCACCAGCCCAGGAGGGATGAATACCATCTCTTTTCAACAGGTCAGGCTTGCCCCAAAAACTTTTCCAATTGTCTATGAATTCTATATTATTATTTTTTTAAATAATATACTGTAACTATGTGTTAACTGTATACTGTGTTATACTGTGTTAACTGTATACTGTGTTAACAATAGCAAACAGTACTGAGAATGCTTTGACAATGATTAATGCTAAAATTAATCAAATCAGAGATTATGTTATAAAGAGTAAATTACTGTTAGACACCCTAACTGCTGAGAAAGGAGGGGTATGTAAAATGTTGGGAAAATCATCTTTTTTTTTTACATTCCAGGCTATAGTGCCGATAGGATGCCTGGTGTTGATGTGCCTACCATGTGTAATTCAATTTATTTCAGCTTTGGTACAGAGACTGGTGACAAAAACAATCTGATACAAAATGATTTGAATGTCTAAGTATGAGGATCAATTTGATGATGCATGTCAAAAACCAAAGAAAATTGATGATGACACAACAAGTGGAAGTTGAAATGAAATGTATTAATTAAGTTAGGGTATGTTTTTTCTATTCTGAACATCTATACTATTTATTTTTATACTGAGGTGACTGCGGGTCTGATTTTATGTCAGGAGTGCAATAAAAATGTTTATTCATTTAGCCCGGCTTCAGATAAAGTCTTTTTTTGCTTGCTAAATACTTAGTTTTTAAAAGAAGAAAGCTTAGGCATTTTTTTTATGGGGATAGTCCCTTATTTTAAAAGTTTAAGAGTGATAATTTATATGAAAATGAGAGATGGAGTGTATAAGTGTGATGTAATGACTTAAATTGAATGTATTATTATTTTGTTTATCCATGAATGATAAAAAGAGGGGAAGTTGTTGACCTTTTCTTGCAAGGGAATAAATGCCCTTTAAAGACAATTGATCATGTTTGTCTCTTATTCAGTGATGTAAAATTGTTTGCCACCACAGTCCACTAGTCCCTCCCTGTGAAGGCCTCCTTCCCTTCACCTCTCTACAGATAAACACTGTCGGGATAATTCCAGTTCACGTGGCTACGCAAAAGTGAGGAAAATTTTCTGGCCACCAGGCACTGTTCTGTGCAAATGAGCGTCCGGTTCGCTTTAGGTGTTTCCTGTTAGAGCGGTGTCGTGTTAGCGGCCGCTAAGTTAATAACTAATGATCTTTGCAACGGAAGTGAATCAATCAAAACTAACTTTATCTGGACAATAACTGTATTCTAGAGCTGCTGTAAAGCCTAAACACTCTCTGTGACTGTAATCTCCTGTTATCACTGTAAAGCTGCTGTGAAACTCTAGATTGTTAAAAGCGCCATATCAAAAAAAAAAAAAAAAAAAACTGATTAGAGTGATCACAGTTTTACATTGCAGTACAGGTTTATTTTACATTTTTTCACAATTGCCAAAACACTAAAACCCATCCTCTGAACCAAATTCTCAAAGGCCTAAACCCATTTGTCGAATAAACCACTTTCTTTAAAGTGTGGACAGTGTTGTCAAGGCTGGATCGGCACACCAGGGGGTGTTTCCCATTGCCTGGCAAGAGATGACATCGTCTGTGATGTGGACAAAGTCCTCCACTATATTCAGCAATATTATTGATCTGAGCTGGATGATGACATCACTGTTTTCTCCAGAGCTACTGTATAGATGAAAGGAACTGATTTATGAATTGCTGATCTTTACACAGGAACTGAATCAACACTGAACTGACTTCAGGTGAACATTCACTCTATTGTCTTTAGAGCTGAATTGAACTCGGTGTACATCATTGAATCATTTGCCTGATATAACTGTAAAGCTGCTTGGAAACAATCTGTACTGTATAAAGCGCTGTAGAACTAAAGCTGGCTTGACTCGGGCCGGACCAACATGAGAGATTCCTTCTGCCTCAGCATCGGGTCTTCATTGACTGATTCTGAGTGGAACATGCTTTTCATTTAGAGTTTTCTTTGACCTTTTGCAGTTGGACTGCTGTATTTTTACAGTGTGCAAGCGCTGAATATACAGACATCCAATACTATACAATATTCAATACTGTACTACACAGTATAAAATATATATCCGCCACACTTTGTTGTAATTTCTATATTTTTTTGTATACCTAATTGCAAAATTAGGTATAAATCATGTTTAAATGCACCCAAGACTTCATGTATACTAGATACTGTATATGTGATTATAAACAAACTGATCCACATGTGCATAGACAATCTTTATCCATGTTGAAGAAACAAGCCTGTAATGAATTCAACAACCACATTTTGTCTATATTTATTTAACTTTAAAAGTGCATCAACAATCAAATCAAACAATAGCCATATGAAATTGTTGTAACAGTCTAAAAAGAAATTTACATTTTAAAGACTGCAATGGAAATAACTACATTAAAAACAGGAAGCACATCAGTGTGATATTCCATGAATCTTCTGGTTTAAAGCCCTTGCAATTTGCTGTAAAGGGAACAATGAGAAATACAAGGGTTTATTTTCAAAGCACAGTCTTTTCAAAAGAGTAAATGTTAATGGCTTTATCAATAATCATACCTGTCTTCCACTGTTCTATTGGACGGATAGTAAACTTTAAAGGAGAATCCACTTTTTGGAAAAGAACCCTGAAAGAGTAAGACATCAACAGATTTCAGATCTAACACACTGATCAGTCACCATCAGTCCAGCCATACTAAATATATCACTCTCTCACACACACACACACACACACACACACACTCTTATACGGTCAGCTGTGGCTTGAGTACCGGGTTGATGCACAGGCAGTCTGTGTTGGAGACGTTGAAAGGGTCGTATTTATCAGCGAAGACGATGACATCAGGAACGGGATAAACGTGTAAGGCGTAATCATACGCCCAGTACACCGGACACACGTAGAGCGGGAGCGGCGTCAGGTGACCTTGTGACAGGATGGTTTTCACAAACTGTTGAAAAAATGCAAAATTCACCAAACAGGTGAAACTTACTGCATGCGTCAAGCATTTTAGCAGTGCTATCAGTATTCTTTAAAAAGGGTTATTAACTTAAAAGGTTAGATTGAATGAAAAAAATAGTGTCATCATTTACTCTCCTTCATGTCGTTCCAAACCCATAAGACTTTTGTTTATCTTCGGAACAAATATAATGAAGATATTTTTGATGAAATCTGAGAGATTTCTGTCCCTCCATTGACAGCTACACAACTACCACTATGTTTCTTCAAAAAGTTCCTAAATATATTGTAAAAGTAATCCATATGAATCGAGTGGTTTAGTCCACATTTTCTGAAGAGAAACGATCACTTTATATGATGAACTGATTGAATCGCACGGATACACGGGCGTCAGTTTGGTTTGAAATGTGGTGGGGACAGAGACGCATTCGGAAGTGCATTTTCAAAAGTGCTGGGTACAAACTCTGCAGCCTGTTTAACCCGTAAATAGATGCATCGATCCGCAATTTTTTTTGAGTTCTTAAATGGTCTAGTGGTAGATCGTTTGCCAAGCGTGTGAGATGTTACGGGCTCTAATCCGCCCTCGGTATAGCTTTTTTTCTCTCTCAAAACTGAATATGATCAGTGGTTACAGTCTATATCAAGCAGCCAGAGACACGTTTGTGTGCATTTTATTTTGTAATTTCACCGGAATGAATATATAGAGAGTCTCTCCGCAACGGCGATTGAAGCGCGCGTCCGAGTGAAGACTGTGCGCGCCACAGAGAACACTGTATCCACGACACTGATAGCAGCAGACACAGCTTGAGTTAAAAAACAAAACATTTTAGCGCTAGATCTCTTATTTAAGAGCGAACTAAATGAATGCTCTGCTAGTTAACTGGAGATGTTTTATTTGTATTAGGTACATCCTCAATGTTTCCAAGAGTGGTGGGGACGCGTGGTGGGGACTGAAATCGACGCCTATGCACGGATACGCATGTAAAGCTCAGGCTCACATGGGAAGGGATATCCAGGTTGCTGCTTGGGAGTCGAACACAGTTTCGGCACATCTTGTTGACGAGGTCTTCTCGAATCACCACCATCTCTTGACTGCAGTACTGTATCCTGAAACAGGAAGAGAAGCGTGATCACTGGAGGATGATGATGATGAAGAAGAGCAACAGTGGGTCGCGCAGCACACGTCGGCTGGTTCACCTGCAGGGGTTGGTGGTGAAGACGGAGAACGGCACGCGCTCTCGGAACTCTTCTGTGAGATGCTCCGCCAGCGGAGGTCTGTACGCACAAACACATTTTACACTTCACGTGCTTATTCACAGACGCTGACTGACTCGAACACAAATGAAGAAGGGTCAGCGTGATGATGATGATGAAACACTGGTCCTAACACTATACCTGGGCAGGACCGTGCCGGGCCCCGGGTCTTCTGGTCCGGGAACAAACACAAAACGACTGCTGCAAAAACACATTGAAAGGGAGTCAGTGAAGTCTAACCCATAACTGGACTCATGCTTCACACTCCACTGTGTGTCATGAGAAAACAAAACCTTTGTCTTAAGCTTTCAGGTTTAATTAAAATATCTTACCTGTTGTGAATGCTGGGAAATTCACAAATCAGATCAGCAAGCGCTTTAAAAGAATCTGAAAAAAAAACAAAAAACATTGTTACACTGTGAACAATTTATGTTCCTTTAAAACACGATTGTGCAACAGCAAAAGCTCTTCAGAGATGTGGAACCTTTGAGTGTTTGGAGCTGGTTCCTGCCGTACGGAGCGGAGGAGAAGTTCCCACAGAATATGAAGCAGGTGGGCGGCATGGCGGAGTATCCTGCAGCAAACACACACCAGGAGAAGAGGAGCTTATTCAAGGAAAAGCCCTTCACTTTTATCATTATCATCACACTTTGGCATATTGTGGTCAAAATTCAATCACAATCGCAGATTCAGTTTACATTTGCTTTAGCAGAATGACAATCGGAGTTCACATTATTAATATTCATAGCCTGTGTACATGAGTCATGGGATTACTATTTATGTTCAGGAAGCTATAAGAAATTATAGTCTGCTCCGATCCAACTTCCACTCCAATATACACTCACCGGCCACTTTATTAGGTACACCTGTCCTACTGCTCGTTAACACTTAATTTCTAAGCAGCCAATCACATGGCGGCAACTCAGTGCATTTAGGCATGTAGACATGGTCAAGACAATCTCCTGCAGTTCAAACCGAGCATCAGTATGGGGAAGAAAGTTGATTTGAGTGACTTTGAACGTGGCATGATTGTTGGTGCCAGAAGGGCTGGTCTGAGTATTTCAGAAACTGCTAATCTACTGGGATTTTCACGCACAACCATCTCTAGGGTTTACAGAGAATGGTCCGAAAAAGAAAAAACATCCAGTGAGCGGCAGTTCTGTGGGCGGAAATGCCTTGTTGATGCCAGAGGTCAGAGGAGAATGGCCAGACTGGTTCGAGCTGATAGAAGGGCAACAGTGACTGAAATAACCACTCGTTACAACCGAGGTATGCAGCAAAGCATTTGTGAAGCCACAACACGCACAACCTTGAGGCGGATGGGCTACAACAGCAGAAGACCCCACCGGGTACCACTCATCTCCACTACAAATAGGAAAAAGAGGCTACAAAAAGAGCTCACCAAAATTGAACAGTTGAAGACTGGAAAAATGTTGCCTGGTCTGATGAGTCTCGATTTCTGTTGAGACATTCAGATGTTAGAGTCAGAATTTGGCGTAAACAGAATGAGAACATGGAACCATCAGGCCTTGTTACCACTGTGCAGGCTGGTGGTGGTGGTGTAATGGTGTGGGGGATGTTTTCCTGGCACACTTTAGGCCCCTTAGTGCCAATTGGGCATCGTTTAAATGCCACGGCCTACCTGAGCATTGTTTCTGACCATGTCCATCCCTTTATGGCCACCATGTACCCATCCTCTGATGGCTACTTCCACCATGTCACAAAGCTCTAATCATTTCAAATTGGTTTCTTGAACATGACAATGAGTTCACTGTACTAAAATGGCCTCCACAGTCACCAGATCTCAACCCAATAGAGCATCTTTGGGATGTGGTGGAACGGGAGATTCGCATCATGGATGTGCAGCCGACAAATCTGCGGCAACTGTGTGATGCCATCATGTCAATATGGACCAAACTCCCTGAGGAATGCTACCAGCACCTTGTTGAATCTATGCCACGAAGAATTGAGGCAGTTCTGAAGGCAAAAGGGGGTCCAACCCGTTACTAGCATGGGGTACCTAATAAAATGGCCGGTGAGTGTATATATATACATGTAAATGTTCCTTCACTTAAAAGAGCTTATTTATCATAGAGACAATTCCTCCCAATCTCGGTAATATGTAAATAGTATCACAGAGTCACGGTTGTAACCTATAGCGTGGGAGCGGCAGCGGGCAATCGAGAGCCATCTTGATTACAAGGACTTCAAATAAATGTTGTCACCTTAACTTCTGGCCGTTCTTATTTGAAAGAATATCAAAGATGTGGGCACAGAGGGCAAGACTTTTTGTTGTTATCCTCCATTTACATTTAAGACAGAGCTTCATTTACATGCTGAGGGGGAAGACCAATGTAATACAGTATAAAATGTTTGAGCTGAGATTATTTCGGGGTTCATTCTGACGCCGGTGAACCCGAGGTGCTTCGTGTACCTTGCCACTGCTATGCCGTAATAAACTTCATTTTTGAGATCTTCAACGTCCACATCATTTTTTCTTACAAAGCTCAACTAGTCAATTAGTGATGCTGACTAGTGGTTTTAATGTTTTTAGCAGTGGCCAAACAATATGGCCAATGCATCAGTCAAATTAATTTTTACTTTGTTTATATAGTTTTTCTTTTTTACCCAACAAACATAAGGGTACAAACAAAAAAATCAAGTGCAAATACAAAAATAAGATGGTTCTTAATAATCACCCTTTATTAAATGTATGAACACAGAAACCCCCTGTTAACAGGTTAATGCCACGTTTCCCATTCCATGACTAGTAAAATAATCGCAATGTATTCTCTGTGAAATTGCGGACAGACGCCGCCGATGTGTGTACACTCGAAGAGAAAATGTGTTCAAATTTTAAAGACGTGGCGCTGCGCTTCTCGTCCGGTGTGCGACCCCTTTAAAGTGTTGTTTTCTTTTGAGCCGAAGAACTCCCATACAGGCGAGCTTACTTTTTTCGGGTGTGGACAGAGTGTTTCACTCTCTCGCTCAGACGGCGTTCTCCTCAGAGGAGCTGCGCGGCCCGGGCTGCGTCTTCTTTGATAGGTGTCAGCGGGTGCAATACAGCACCTGAGAGGCCAATCAGGTACTCGCGCTGGAGTATTTACGTGTCATGTGTAGCGATTATACGCACGTATAAATATAATTAATTATTATTCATAACGGATTATGATCAATAATTAATAATTGAATTATTTTCAGAATTTACTGTAGCAAAATCAATAGTATGATCAGTTTATCAGTTCATCCAATGAACGGAAAGCATAAACAATTATTAATTCTAGGAAATATAATATCTTCTTGGCCAAGAAAGACTAATTCCCAGCTAACAGCTAAATTAAGAAATAAATCAAGGGTCAAAGCATAGGTAACTTAGATCGAAGTTCAAGACAATAAATCTGTAAGCACATATCACAAGTAATGCTTCTCCTTTCAAATACAAACAATACTTTATTGATTATAAGCCTATGACTAACACACAAAACAAATATCTAACACAAACACACGCACACGCATTCATACAAGTTGAAGAAAGACAGAGAGTGAGGAAGAATGAGTTTTAGGAGTTAGATGGTGAGATCCCAAGTTTCTTTTTTTTTTCTTTTTTATTTTTTTTATTTACTTTTTCTCATATAAACATTACACTTCAATCAGATGTAACTCAGATACTGTATCGGGCATCCTCAAATAAAAAAAAACGTACACAACATACAAATATATGCCCATACAAACACCATATAGTCGTGTTTGCAGTACATCTATTCATCAGAAAAATACACTTTTTTTTCTTTTTTTTTACAAAACAACAAAAATTAGAAAGAACTATGTACATGTAGGGAGTAGTTTTTCTGGGCATTCTGGATATTAACTAGAGAATAAAATCAGGTCTTTGAGATGTTGCATATTTGGTCCATTTATCCCAGCACAAAGTAAATTGTTCCAGTTTATGATTTACAAATGCTGTTATCTTCTCCAATTTGTAAATGTCCATTGTAATTTCCATCTATGCGTTTAGGGTAGGGCTCTCGTGTGACAACCATTTTTTGGTAAAGCTCTTCTTTACAGCCACCAGCAATATATTCATTAAATATTTATCTCTTTTTAACCATTCTTGAGGTATATATCCAAAATATAAGGTTTTACTATCAAATGGTATTACACATTTAAAAATATATTGTAAAGCATTATGTATTCCTCTCCAATATTTCTTAATAACGGAGCAATCCCAGAAAACATGGTAATGGTTTGCATTTTGGTTTCCACAGTTTCTCCAGCATATAGAAGCATTACTACCAAGATAGGATTTCTGAGAGGGTGTAATAAAATATCTTATCAAATTTTTCCACCCAAACTCCCTCCATTTCTGTGACCTGGAGCATTTCCATTGATACCTCCATATTATTGTCCATTCTTCCTCAGATATATTTATTCCTCCTTCCTTCTCCCATTTTGTTTTAATATAGGAAGTTGAGTGTGTTTTAAGATTTAAAAAACATTTATATATGCATGAAATAATTCTACCAAACAAATCTGAGTTGTACGCTTTTCTGAACAGTTCTATTATAACTTTCCCTGTCCCAGCCACATTCTTCATCTTCATATTAACAAAATGTCGCATCTGTAGATATCGGTAGAAGTCTTGTGTTTCAAATGAGTATTTCTCTTTGAGTGTTTCAAAACTAGTTATTGTGCCACCTTTTATTATATTACATAAAACTGTTAATCCTTTATCCGTCCAGTCCTTAAATCTAGTATCTAATCTATTTGGCGTAAATTCTGAGTCGTATGCACACCATTTAAGAGGCACAATATCTTCTTTTAATTTATATTCTATTATAATCGTTTTCCATACATTAAGAGTGCATTTTACCCATGGGTTATCAATAACATTTGTGTGACCTTGTAAGTTGCTATCAGCAAGGATTGCCTGTATAGGGATGGAGGATAATTTCTCCTCTATATTTTTCCATTGGGCTTTATAGGATGGGTTGCACCAACATATCACGGCTCTCATCTGTGGCGCAAAATAATAATCTCTTAAAGAAGGTAATCCCCAACCCCCTTTTTCTTTAGCTAGCTGTAACGTTTTAAATCGAACCCTAGGCCTTTTACCCTGCCATATATATCTTGACAACATCTTTTCCCATTCATTAAATTGATTTTGGTTAATCATTATTGGTAAGGTCTGGAATAGGTATAATAATCTAGGCAAAATATTCATTTTAATAGATTCAATCCTTGAACTGAGGCTAAAGAAAGGAATTAGGTTCCATCTTCCTATATCTTCCTTAATTTTTTTACATATAGGTAAATAATTACATTCAAATAGTTTTGAGAGATCCTTTGGCATGTTGATGCCGAGATACTTAAAGGATTCAGTTTGCCATACCAAGGGGTATCTGTTTTTAATTTCTTTTGGTACTCTATAGTTATACGAGAGTAACTGTGTTTTACTAACATTAATCTTATATCCTGATAATTGGCCATATGTTTCAAGTGACTGCATCAGTTTTGGTAATGAATATGTTGGCTGCCCTAAGTATATCAGAATATCATCTGCATAACAAGCGAGTTTGTGTTCTGTTCCTTTAATGTTAATTCCCCTAATATCCTCATTCTGTCTGATGTATTGAGCTAATGGTTCCAAATATAGTGCGAAAAGTAATGGTGACCATGCACAGCCCTGCCTTGAACCCCTTTCTAGGGTAAAGCTATTTGATAGATATCCATTGATTTTAATCTTAGCAGTGGGTTTATCATATAGAGACTGTATAGTTTTTATAATTGTATCGTGTAATCCAAATCTGTGTAAAATCTGTAGAGAAAAGTCCAATTAACTGAATCAAATGCTTTTTCAGCATCTATGCTTATCACTATTGCTTCCATATAATATTTTTGTATATGATTCATAATGTGTAGTGTCCTTCGTATATTATCTTGTGTCTGACGTTGTCGTATGAAACCTGTCTGATCATTATGTATCAATTTAGGTAAAAATTCTTCTAATCGTTTGGCCATGATAGAGGTAAATAATCTATAATCCACGTTAAGAACTGATATTGGTCTAAAGGATCCACATTCTAATTTATCTTTGCCTTCTTTTGGTATGGCTGATATTATCGCCTCCTTCCAGCTAGGTGGTGTTTGTGCTTTTTTCAGAACCCAGTTCAATGTAGGGAGCATTACCGGAATTAAATCATTTTTAAACTCCTTGTACCACTCCGCCGTGTAACCATCTGATCCCGGTGATTTATTTAATTTTAGTCTACTAATTGCAATCTTTAATTCATCTTCAGATATGTCAGTGGTCATCCTTCTATTTTGCTCTTCATTTAAAGTGGGTAGCTCTAATGAATTTAGGAAAGTGTCAATTTGAGTTACATTTCTCCCTGGAACTCTTGAGTATAAAGTTTTATAGAAAACCTCGAAAGATTCCTGAATTTCCTTTAACTTACTTTTTATCGTTTTTGTTCTTGGGTCTCTAATTCTATGAATTGTATTTTCTGCAGTTTTCTTCCTCAGTTTCCATGCCAATATTCTCATTGCATTAGATCCCCCTTCATAATATCTCTGTTTTAGAAACATTAGATTCTTCTTTACTTCTTGTATAGCTAAATTGTTAATCTTGTCCCTAACTTTTTTTATTTCGTCTAGTATATCGTTCGCTAAACTTAATTTATGTCTTTTTTCTAGTTCTCTTAAATTATTATGTAGTTCATCTAATGTTTTATTTCTCCTTTTTTTCTTATATGAAGATATTGCTATGATTTTACCTCTTAAGACAGCCTTCAAAGTATCCCATAAGATAGGAGGTGAAACCTCACCATTGTCATTAAATTCTAGATAGAGATTAATTTCTTTTTTAATTTGTTCTTTAAAACAAGGATCATTAAATAGACTCGAGTTTAATTTCCATGTATTGTTTTTTGGTGGTAGGTCAAAAACAATGGATAAATCTATTGGTGCATGGTCACTTATATCTATTGACCCGATTCCACAGGAATGTATCTTATCTTTATCTCTTCCAAATGTTATAAAATAGTCTATTCTGGTATATAGAGAATGGGGGGCAGAGTAATAAGTATAGTCTCTTCTGTTAGGAAAGAAATCTCTCCATATATCAATTAGACCAACATCTTCAAAAAGTGCATTAACTTTCTTATGTAGAGACCCCTTGTCATAGTTGTTTCCACTAGAGGAGTCTAATTTTGGCTTTAAATGTATATTTAAATCTCCGCCACAAATCAGAAAACCTTTTGTTTCCATTGTCATGATACTAGTAATTCTCTGGAAGAAGCTAATATCACTTCCTGGGGGCGCATATATATTTAATAGAGTAACTAGATTATCATAAATTTTGCCCTTTACTAGGATATATCTGCCCTCCTTGTCTCCCATTTCAGATATTTTTTCAAAATTTAGTTTGTTTGAAATAAGAATAGCGACTCCCCTTCTATGTCCTGATTTATATGAAGAGAAAAATACATCAGAGAAGCCCATTCTCCTCAGTTTTTCATGCTCTTTATCATTCAGATGTGTTTCCTGTAAATACACTATATGCGCTTGTTCTTTCTTCATTTTAGATAAAATCTTACTTCGTTTAATTGGATTCAACATCCCGTTGACATTAAAGGAAATTATTTTAACTTTGTCCCTAACCATATGTATCTAAAAGCAATGTATTAACCAACTCCGCTAAACAGAACTTAATTAATCTACTCCCTGAATAAACAAGAACAAAAAAACATACATAACAAAACAATGAGAAACAATGATATGATTCCAAGGTTGGGGTCTCTAATAGATGACCCTGAACTGAGCTAGATGGAACTTCTAGCTGTGGGGGAAAATCTCTCTCCCATGTGGGTCGAGGGCCCCCATTGCAGCATTCACCAAAATAAATGGAAAGTTCAGTGTACATTTCACCAAAAAAGCTTGTATATTCCTCCCTTCTATATATTTTCATTTAAATTGGGGAGAGGGATATCCACAACATAAATATTAAATGACTTGAGAAAAAAACTAAAATTAGGCAATGGAAAAATTTACATTACCGCATCTCTCTCAAAGTGAATATTGCACCATATTTTCCAGGTTTACTTAGCTCACCAGAAGTTTGAAATTAGTCCAAACTTAAAGCTCTTCTGGAGGGGACAGGGGCCTTCTTCTGAAACCTTGCAGTCTCTCCCTTATATTCTTCTCTCGCTCTTCTTCCGCTCCCTGTTGTCTCGGGCCTCTAACCATTTCCCAGGCGGTACGGGATAGCTGCTCCGCTAGACTCTCCCTCGGCGTGATTACACTGATGGGAAGTCCCCTATCTTTCATGTCTGCGGTTGCCTCCTCTGCCGACTGGTACAGTCGCGTCCCGTCATCATAAAACACGCGTAGTTTGGCGGGGAACGGGGTCTGAAACCGGATCTGTTTCTGTTTTAATACTCGTTTAGCTTCAGAGTATTCCTTGCGTTTCTGAAGAATTACCGGGGGGTAATCTTGGTCAAAGTATATTGGTCTCTCATTCAAAAACACCTTTTTTGCCCAGGCTTTGCGCAGAATCTCTTCTTTAATTTTGTAGCGGTGGAATTTGATTATAATTGACCGTGGTTTATCTCCCCCGTTGGCGGAGGGTTTTGGGGCGAGCGCGCGGTGAGCTCTCTCGATGCCAAGTTCCGTAGTCGGAGGGATCTCCAGTGTATCTCGTAGTAACTTTTCCACAAACATCGCCGTTGACGTGCCCTCTGATCCTTCGGGAACATTGTAGAGCCTTATGTTCTCCCTTCTAGATCTCCCTTCTAGGTCGAGTAATTTATTTTCTTGTTGATTGATGACTTTTATCATCTTGCTCATCACCTGCTCCACATTTTGAACGCGATCTTCTACTTTTCCGATTCGCGTTTCTGCCTCCGCCAATTTTTGATTAACACTGGTGATTTCTGAGATAATTTCGGTTAGTTGTTGTTTTGTGTCTTTGCGAAAGTCCCTTATCTCCTCCAGAACTTTTGGTTAAACTTGCCGCCTCATTCGGTTGAAGGCTCTCGTTAGCTTCGCCATCTTGTACCTGCGTAGAAGAGCTGTTCCCTGCGTTTTCTTCGTTCACAGCTTCTCCAGCGGTGCATTTTTTGTTTCCATCTCTTCTTCCCATTCTTGCCCCACTTTTCGAGCTAAACAGAATTTAAAAAAAGTTATATCTGATAATTTTACGGGGCAGTTAATCGGTTTTCCCGGAGGAGCTGTTGTTTAGGCTGCCATTCAGAGTGATGACGCCACCGGAACCTCGATCCCAAGTTTCTATATGCACTTAAAAGACATGACCTGAACGAACCATCAACAATTAATTTCACCCTTGTATCGTTTCTTAGGCGGGTAATTCAATTTGATATTAAAATGCACCTGCAGTTTCAGCTAAAAGTCTGGAGGTACTTGCTTGTCCTTGCGTTGCTTTTGGGGATTCCCTTTTGTCGGTGTGAAGGTGTTCCCCGGGTCCGTGGTTTGGCTGGCGGTCTCCTCGTGCTTGATAGATCTTGGGCAGCCAGTCACGTGGTGTGTTGGCGGATGGATGAAAGTCTTTGAAGTTGGAAGCGTGTTGCAGTCGAAACGTTTTAAACGAAACTTTGCAGCAAAACTTAACTTAGAACCGAGACTTTTAACGGAAAAGAAAACAAACTAAGAAAAGAAAGAAAAGTGTGACGAGATGGCTTGAATTAAATCTGTTTTAACCCATATCTTGATTTGGGTCATTTGTCTCTGCGTCTACATGGTTACTATAACCATCGTCGGCTCCACCCGGCTTGTTCTGCCGAAAGAGAGCATCACAAGAGAGCAGAGGGCAAGAGCATCACAAGAGCATCACAAGAGAGGATTCTGTGTTCGGGTCTAAGATTTTAAACTCAAAATGTTTGTCCCGCCTCCTGGAGGAATTTGGAATTCGGACAATAAGATACTATATGGTTATTTGAGAAGGGGGTCTTTTCTATCCCCCCCCCTTTCTCTCATCGTGAACCATGTGCTATCTGTGGCCTGCTTAGTCATCAGCTTGAACATAGGATTCAGTTTAGACATAATTTCCATTTTAAGAACATAAACATTTTTACACAGATTTCAATCAAGCCATCTTTTGAATTAAACACATACGAGCATAATGATAGGAAACACGACACTTTCATTCCAGTATCTCTAATATTTAAAACAATTACATGACTTAGATGTGATCTAAGCAGAACAGACACATACAGGGGTTGTAAACACAATTTATAATTATGTTATGTTACATGATTTTGATTATGGGTCAGTCAAGAATTGTTCTGGGATGAGTTTTATTGGTATTGGAGAATTGGAGGAAAGTCCTTATGTGTGTGTGTGTGTGTATCCTTATGGTCAGCATTTGTCGCATCCGTGGTGTTTACCACGTGAGGGTTTAGGTCGCAAATGGTTGTCTTCAAGACAAAGGGTAGTTTTGTATGGACACAAGGAGACGTACTAATTGATGAGGGGAAAACTAGCTCGGGACCCTGAATGGTTCAGTCTGTTTAGTCGCAGGGGTCAGGTGACTTCTTGTTAGGGCCTCTTGTTTCACCATTTCTGAACAGATCTGTTCTTGCCAAATTATAAAACATTGACAACGTCCTTCCTTTAGTTAAACAACAAAAGGGTCTTCTTGGCTCATAGCCTAGGGTGATCTGGAATTTGCAGTTTGATTATGTACGAACGCTTCACTCGTGTGGGGTTCATTCTCGTTGTCGCTACACGTTATCATAACAGTCCTATTCGTTTCGCCAATAGCGGTATATTGCCACACTCTAAATTAACACGATGCCGATATTTCATGCTTTGAATATCACGATTATCGTCAACACCGGTATATTGCGACACCCCTACATTACACTAACATTTTGAAATAAACTCACATTGTACAGATATGATGAACAGATACTGTATCTGAACAAATCACATAAACCACATCTTTTGTTTAATAGCAACAGAAGAGTTTTGCAGAACTGCATTTAGACTGACAAATTTAAAAATCATGTCCTCATAAAACATCATTCACAGTATCACTTGCTTTTGTAAGTTTGGAGTTTTCAGCAGATTCTTAAAGATCCGAAAGAATCCAAACCTGAGAACATGGTGTGTATCTTCTCCAGGACCTCCACACTGTCCAGCCACACATCCGACACAATCACAAACATGGCGTCTTCATTCTCCTCCTCCAGCTGCTTGAGTTTGGCTGACGCTTTGACCGCAGTGGTGGACGGCCCACCAAAGAAGTTTATATTGCCATAATATGCCCTGTACGCAGACAAGAAAACACCATGTGGATGTAGAACCATGTGAGCTACAGTTACAGTGAATAACAGCTAATACACACCTGGTGAAAGAAGAGGGTTCTGTGGGCGGGAACCCAAACGCGTTGACATGGAACACAGAATCCTCGTACCATCCTGGGAACGCAGACAGAGCATGTGATTATAGAGATCAGATCAGAGCATGTGCAGATCAGAACATGTGATTATAGATCAGATCAGAGCAGAGCATGTGATTATAGAGATCAGATCAGAGCATGTGCAGATCAGAACATGTGATCAGAGCAGAGCATGCGATTAGAGATCAGATCAGAACATGTGATTACAGAGATCAGAACATGTGATTACAGAGATCAGAACATGTGATTATAGAGATCAGATTATAGAGATCAGATCAGAACATGTGATTATAGAGATCAGAGCAGAGCATGTGATTATAGAGATCAGATCAGAGCATGTGATTACAGAGATCAGAACATGTGATTATAGAGATCATATCAGAGCATGTGATTATAGAGATCCGATCAGAACATGTGATTATAGATCAGAGCAGAGCATGTGATTATAGAGATCAGAACATGTGATTATAGATCAGAACAGTGCATGTGATTATAGAGATCAGAACATGTGATTATAGATCAGAGCAGTGCATGTGATTATAGAGATCAGAACATGTGATTATAGATCAGAGCAGTGCATGTGATTATAGAGATCAGAACATGTGATTATAGATCAGAGCAGAGCATGTGATTATAGAGATCAGAACATGTGATTAGAGATCAGATCAGAACATGTGATTAGAGATCAGATCAGAGCATGTGATTACAGAGATCAGATCAGAACATGTGATTACAGAGATCAGATCAGAACATGCGATTAGAGATCAGATCAGAACATGTGATTACAGAGATCAGATCAGAACATGTGATTATAGAGATCAGATTATAGAGATCAGATCAGAACATGTGATTATAGAGATCAGATCAGAGCATGTGATTACAGAGATCAGATCAGAACATGCGATTAGAGATCAGATCAGAACATGTGATTACAGAGATCAGATCAGAACATGTGATTATAGAGATCAGATTATAGAGATCAGATCAGAACATGTGATTATAGAGATCAGATCAGAGCATGTGATTATAGAGATCAGATCAGAGCATGTGATTATAGAGATCAGATCAGAGCATGTGATTATAGAGATCAGAGCATGTGATTATAGAGATCAGATCAGAGCATGTGATTTTAGAGATCAGATCAGAGCATGTGATTATAGAGATCAGATCAGAGCATGTGATTATAGAGATCAGATCAGAGCATGTGATTATAGAGATCAGATCAGAGCATGTGATTATAGAGATCAGAGCATGTGATTATAGAGATCAGATCAGAGCGTGTGATTATAGAGATCAGATCAGAGCATGTGATTATAGAGATCAGATCAGAGCATGTGATTATAGAGATCAGATCAGAGCATGTGATTATAGAGATCAGATCAGAGCATGTGATTATAGAGATCAGATCAGAGCATGTGATTATAGAGATCAGATCAGAACGTGATTAGAGATCAGAGCATGTGATTACAGAGATTAGATCAGAGCATGTGATTATAGAGATCAGATCAGAGCATGTGATTATAGAGATCAGATCAGAACATGTGATTATAGAGATCCGATCAGAGCATGTGATTTTAGAGATCAGATCAGAGCATGTGATTATAGAGATCAGATCAGAGCATGTGATTATAGAGATCAGATCAGAGCATGTGATTAGAGATCAGATCAGAGCATGTGATTATAGAGATCAGAACATGTGATTAGAGATCAGAACATGTGATTACAGAGATCAGATCAGAGCATGTGATTACAGAGATCAGATCAGAGCATGTGAATATAGAGATCAGATCAGAGCATGTGATTACAGAGATCAGAGCATGTGATTATAGAGATCAGATCAGAGCATGTGATTATAGAAATCAGATCAGAGCATGTGATTATAGAGATCAGATCAGAGCATGTGATTATAGAGATCAGATCAGAGCATGTGATTACAGAGATCAGATCAGAGCATGTGATTACAGAGATCAGAGCATGTGATTACAGAGATCAGAGCATGTGATTATAGAGATCAGATCAGAGCATGTGATTATAGAGATCAGATCAGAACATGTGATTATAGAGATCAAATCAGAGCATATGATTATAGAGATCAGAGCATGTGATTATAGAGATCAGATCAGAGCATGTGATTACAGAGATCAGATCAGAGCATGTGATTATAGAGATCAGATCAGAGCATGTGATTATAGAGATCAGATCAGAGCATGTGATTATAGAGATCAGATCAGAGCATGTGATTACAGAGATCAGATCAGAGCATGTGATTATAGAGATCAGATCAGAACATGTGATTATAGAGATCAAATCAGAGCATATGATTATAGAGATCAGAGCATGTGATTATAGAGATCAGATCAGAGCATGTGATTACAGAGATCAGATCAGAGCATATGATTACAGAGATCAGATCAGGGTCAGGAGTTTCAGACGGCAGCGGGACAGAGACTCACCCTCAGCCAGAACGAAGCAGGACTCTGTGTAAAGGCCGCTGTGAAACTGGTATGATGAGCGTTAAGGAACAAACGGAAAACATCCTCTAAGACAGCAGCACATGTGCTTCATGATAAACACAGGAAGGATATTGCCTTTGATATATTGAGCTGCACTGTGCCACTGAGGTCCTCCAGGTAGAACTTGCCCTGAAAGAACAGAGGATGAAGAGAATATATCAACATGAAATCCTGGAGTCAGGAAGCAAGTGTTCTGAAAAGTTTAAGCATCTGTGTTTTCTCTCGCTCACGGATCAGTCCGATTCGCACTACCCACTCATCAACACGCTAATGTTCCAATCAAGGGCCTAGAATTTATTTTGATGTGTCTCTATTAACACTTCTAATCAAACAAGACTTATAACACTACCACTGTACATGTTATTCTGGACACATCTAAATGGGCCATGCCCTGGATTGCTTGTTGCGTTTCTAAACTGCTGTGTGTGTGTTCAATGCTCACTGCTGTGTGTGTGTGTGTGTGTTCAATACTTGCTGCTGTGTGTGTGTGTGTGTGTGTGTGTTCAATACTCGCTGCTGTGTGTGTTCAATACTCACTGTTGAGAATTTATTTGTTAGAAGAATATTTAAAAGAATAGTTATGAAAGTTAAAATTAATAAGTTAACATTTAATACACAACACTAAGATTAACAGTTCATGTTTCAGATACATATGTGGTCAAAAACATTCATGTGTAATTAAGATTTGTGAATTGACTTCATTTCCCAAGATGCATTGAGCAATGGTGAAAGGCACGTGATTCACGTGGAGTTTTGTTTATGTTTGGTGATTTTGGCAACGGCCATCTTGTGAACGATTTGCTGAACAAGCACGCTGTATTCATCTTTGTTTCTTTTTCATTAAACGTCTAAACGAAGCAGCGTCTCTCATCGTCATTCCTAGTCTATAAGACGATAAATGTACAACATTTTTGGTGCCGGAAACCCGGGAAACAGAAGATTATGAGTGACGAAGACCATGGAGAGCGACCGGTTGGTATGGAACAACTTGAAAGGTCCAAAAGAAACCGTCGGACGATACGGAGTTCTACAACGAGACTGCTAAACCAGATCGACGTCGAATTATTAAAGGGAGACAAGGATATCGACCAGATTTGGAAGGAAAGATCTCATTGTAAATGCTCACGTCAAAGCTTCTGAATCTCACTCCTGTAAAGAAATCATCTGATGTCAGTGCATTAATGCAGTTATATGATGACTGTGAAATTCAAATCAGAAGCCTAGAGTCATTGGGAGTGGTATCAAACACCTATGGCGGTATGTTGGGCCCAATATTACTCCAGATGATGCCAGACGACATGGCTCTTGAATACAGCCGTCACAGAGGAGATGACGATGAGTGGAACGTGCCTAATGTGTTGAAGTTCCTGCAGAAAGAGGTTCAGAGCCGAGAGAGAACTTTACAAATGATGAAATCATACAACCAGAGAGAAACCCAGTCTGCTAACAAAACATGCGGCAAATCATATTCAGCCAGTGATGTGAAATTAAAGAAACCAAGCATGACATCTGCAGCTGCACTACACATTGCTGACCAGAAAATGTGAAACTGCCTGTTCTGTGATAGCACTGAACACAAATCTGAAAAATGTCCAGACCACACGGTGTCAGCACGCAAGGAAAAACTGAAGAAGCTTGGCAGGTGCTTTGTGTGTCTGGGGACCAAACACATAGCCAGGTTTTGCAGGTCAAAGGGCATGTCATGTGCCACATGTGGAGGCAGGCATCATGCAGCCATTTGTGAGAAAAATGAGACATCTCCACCTGCTGCGGTTGCCAACATTGTTATTTCCTCAGTAATTCCCCAAGCGGAGAAAGACAAACCTGACATTGAGAACACTGTGCTGCTACAAAATGCCAAGGCATGGGTTTGTAGGACCCACAAGCAGGAAGATGGTCCGCTGCTTGCTAGATGGAGGTAGTCAGGGGAGTTTTGTGCATGAGAATGTGGTGAAGGCGCTGCAGCTACCTGTTACGAGGAAAGGGACACTCACTCTTCACACATTTGGCTCCTCTGCTCCAACAACGGTGAGTCGCAATATAGTGAAGCTCAGCTTGGAGAATGTATGGGATAATCAGCAGGGAATCGAAATTGAGGCAGTTGTCACCCCCAAAGTGTGCACAGCGCTGATGAAAGTGCCTGGTGAACACATACAAAGAGAAATGAAAAGCAGAGGTCTTCAACTAGCAGACTGTGCTGGAGATTATAAACCTGAACTTTCTGTGCTAATTGGCTCTGATTATTACTGGCAGATAGTATCAGGCAGAGTAGAGAGACTGACAAATAGCCTAGTGGCACTGGAGAGCACTTTCGGATGGGCAGTGCAAGTGTCCAGCATGACAGAGACGACCTGCATGCATATTCAGCTCAGCGAGGATGCACAGATTGATAAACAGCTGCATGCATTCTGGGAGCTTGAGTCCCTGGGCATCACAAGTGAGAAGTCTGAGAGCCCAGAGGATGTAGAAGTGTTGCGGCGGTTCGAGGAAACCTCCATCTTCAAGGATGGGTGTTACCAAGTGGAGTTGCCATGGCGACAACATCATCCTCCACTTCAAGACAATTACTGCATCGCAAAAAAGAGACTTGAGAGTTTGAAAAGGAAACTAAGCAAGGATGTCACACTCTACAGCAGATACAATGAAGTTGTGGAGGACTACTTAAAACAAGGAATGGCAGAGGACGTGCCAAGGGAGCATGCATCATCACAAGGCAGTCAGACATATTACTTACCTCATCACGCGGTATTGAGAGAGGATAAGGCGACAACAAAAGTGCGGGTTGTGTTTGATGCGTCCTCCCACGAAAATAAAAGTCCCTCACTAAATGACTGTCTCTTAACAGGTCCCAATCTGAATCCAGATCTGATGAGTATTTTGATCAAATTTAGACTGCATGAAATCGCATATATGGCAGATATCAAGAAAGCATTTCTGCAGATTTCACTCTCAGAAAGAGATCGGGACGCTGTAAGATTTCTGTGGTTCATGGGACCGCCAACAGAGGAGAAGGACATGACGCTGCGCATGCTCAGAATGACAAGAGTGGTGTTCGGAGCTTCATCAAGCCCATTCTTACTCGCAGCCACCATTAGGAAGCATTTAAGACAGTATGAGCTAGAACACCCACATGTGGTAGAAGTCCTTAGCTCCTCACTCTACGTCGATGATTTTATTTCAAGTGCAAGTGAGGTGACCAAGGCACATACAGTGACAACGACAGCCAGGAACATTATGTCTGCTGCAGGCATGGAGCTATGTAAATGGATGACAAACTCTCCTGAGCTCAAAGAAAAATGGCAGAAAAGCTTGATGGATGGTGCTGTGCAACCAGAATCACACGGGTCTGTGCTGAAGGTGCTGGGTATGGTGTGGAGACCGGCCACTGATGATTTTGTGTTCGACCTCAGGGGGCTGCTTGATATTCTGAAAGAAAGAGAAAACACAAAACGAAGTGTTCTGCAGTCTTCTGCTCGCATTTTTGACCCTCTGGGATTCCTGACTCCTTTCACTATCAGGATTAAGTGTTTGTTCCAAGAGATGTGGGAGAGAGGGCTCAAGTGGGACGAGGAACTGCCACCTGATCTGACGAAGAAATGGCAACAGTGGTGCTCAGAGCTCCCTCGACTGCATCAGGTCTCAATCCCACGATGGTATCAAACACACATAGCACAGCAGGACGGTCAAGAGTTAAAGCTACATGTGTTCTGTGACTCGAGTGAAAGGGCGTATAGTGCAGTTGCTTATCTTCAAGGAGAAACAAAGGAAGGAGAAGTGACCATAAGCCTGGTTGCATCCAAGTCCAGAGTGGCTCCACTCAAAAGGATGACACTGCCACGCCTGGAGCTAATGGGTGCTGTAATAGCAGCCAGGCTGGGGAACACCCTCATGAAAGCACTGCAGCTAGACAAGACACAACTCAGACTATGGACAGACTCAATGATAGTGCTGCATTGGATTTGTGGTTCTGCTCATAAGTGGAAGCAGTTTGTAGCAAATAGAGTCACAGAAATCCAGTCTCTGACTGACCCACAGTCATGGTCTCACTGCAAAGGGAAAATGAATCCAGCTGACCTCCCCACCAGAGGCCTAACTGTGCAGGACCTGAAGCAGAGCACATTGTGGTGGAATGGTCCTTGTGTTCTGATGTCACCTGATCAGTTAGAGAGCACTCAGGAAGATGTTCAGGAAGATGAGGTAAGGTCTGAACTCAGATCCAAATACCAGATTGCTGTACAGTTTGTTAAGCAAGACCAAGACTTCTTAAGCCCTGTTTTATGTCTGGAGAGGTACAGCAAACTAAAAACAGTGCTCCGGGTGACAGCCTGGATAAAGAGGTTTATCTGCAACACCCGCTCAAGCACAAAAATCAGTGGTGAACTGACGGCAGAAGAGCTGAATGAAGCAGGAAAAAACTGGATAAAGGTGATTCAGAACCAGAGTTTCAGCTCTGAAATTGATTTGCTGAAAGCAGGGAAATGTCCCCACACTGACTCCAGAATCCGAGAGCTAAAACCATTTTTGGATGAAGAGGAGCTGCTCAGTGTGGGAGGAAGGCTCCAGCATTCTGATCTCTCCTACAGAGAAAAGCACCCATGGATTTTGCCCAACAACCACCGATACACAGAAATGTTGGTGCAGTATGAACATGAGAAGATAATGCATGCAGGTGTACGAGACACTTTAGTGCAGCTAAGAGAGAAATATTGGGTTTTGAGGGCACGACAGGTGGTGAAGAAGGTTGTGTCCAGATGTGTACTCTGCAAGAAATGCAAGGCAAAAGCTGGGCAGCAGACTACCTCGCCACTGCCAAGAGACAGAATAACAGAGTCACCGCCATTTGAGATCACTGGTGTGGACTTCGCAGGGCCACTCTATGTGAAGACACAGAACGTCATGACAAAAGCGTATATAGCACTGTTCACTTGCGCTGTAACCAGAGCGGTGCACTTAGAGCTGGTCTCGGATATGTCTACAGAGAACTTCTTGCTAGCGTTGAAAAGATTCATCTCGAGAAGAGGATTATGTAAGGTGATTTATTCAGATAACGCCAAGACGTTCAAGAGAGCGGATCAAGATTTGAAGGAGCTCTGGAAAGGCATTAAAGATCCACAGCTACGGGAGTTCTTCTCTGAGAAGGGCATCACCTGGCGGTTCATCGCTGAAAGAGCAGCCTGGTGGGGCGGATTCTGGGAGCGGCTGGTAAGGTCAGTCAAAATTATTCTCAGAAAAGTGCTAGGCAGAGCTAAACTCAACTTTGAAGAGATGCGCACCATTCTGACTGAAGCTGAAGCCATAATAAACTCGAGGCCGCTCACTTATGTGCACAATGATGTGGACGAGCCAGAGCCACTAACACCTGCTCATTTCTTGGTGGGCCAGAGACTGAGCTGCTTGCCTTCTAAGCCATGTCCAGCTGAGACTAACCATCCAACAGCGAACAAGGAGGAGATGAACAGGAGGTGGCGCTACCGACAAAGACTTATGACCAACATCTGGAACCGATGGCGGAGAGAATATTTGCTGGATTTGAAGTCGGCTCATCGCTGCGACACCCCACGGTCTTCTCTGCTGAAGGTCGGAGATGTTGCACTCATCGGAGAAGAGAACACCCCAAGACAAAGCTGGAAGATAGGAAGAATTGAGGAATTGTTTCCAGGTCGTGATGGACTTGTGAGGTCATGTACAGTTCGCACGAGTTCAGGGACTGTTCTGCGGAGACCCATCCAGCTTTTGTATCCTTTGGAAATTATATAAACTGTAGTTTATGGGGGGGAGGATGTTGAGAATTTATTTGTTAGAAGACTATTTAAAAGAATAGTTACGAAAGTTAAAATTAATAAGTTAACATTTAATACACAACACTAAGATTAACAGTTCATGTTTCAGATACATGTCAAGTCAAGTCATCTTCATTTATATAGCGCTTTTAACAATGGATTGTTTCAAAGCAGCTTTACAGAGATAAACATATAATTTAAGGTAACAGATTGTTTTGGCGTTATAGCGGTTCTTGAATAATGTTACTTCCAGCCAAAGCCAACCTTGACCATCCAACTCGTAACCTAGAGCGTAAATGGAAACAAACTAATTTAGAGGTCTTTAGAATCGCGTGGAAAGACAGTATGTCACGTTATAAAAAAGCTCTAAAAGCAGCCAGGGCTGAGCATCTCCGCAAACTAATAGAAAATAACCAAAATAATCCAAGGTTTTTATTTAACACCGTGGCTAGACTAACAAATAAACAGACATCACCCGAGCAAATTATTCCGTTACAGTATAGCTGTAATGATTTTATGAACTACTTCAATGAGAAAATTGAAAACATCCGAAACACAATTGTAAATGTACAATCCTCTATGGTGTCTTATGATTCAGCCTCAATTATCGCCCCTCAAGAACAACTACACCGCTTTACAACTATAGGACAGGAAGAGCTAAATAAACTTATCATTGCATCTAAACCAACAACATGTTTATTAGATCCAATACCAACTAAATTTCTGAAAGAAGTGTTACCTGTAGTGGAAGAGCCTCTTCTTAATATTATTAACTCGTCTTTATCTTTAGGTCATGTTCCAAAAATATTCAAGCTGGCAGTAATAAAACCTCTCATTAAGAAACCGCAATTAGATCCAAATAACTTAGCAAATTACAGACCGATTTCAAATCTTCCATTTATGTCTAAAATACTAGAAAAGACTGTGTCCGCTCAATTGTGCTCTTTCATGCAAGAAAATGAGATATATGAAAAATTTCAGTCAGGATTCAGACCGCATCATAGCACAGAAACTGCGCTAGTTAAAATGACAAATGATTTACTCTTAGCTTCTGACCAAGGCTGTATCTCAATATTAGTTCTACTCGATCTTAGTGCTGCGTTTGACACTATCGATCATAAAATACTCTTGGATCGACTACAAATCTACACTGGTGTTCAGGGACAGGCATTAAGCTGGTTCAGATCGTATTTATCAGACCGTTACCATTTTGTTTGTTTAAATGGGGAAAAATCGAAGATAACGTCAGTAGACTATGGAGTGCCGCAAGGATCAGTGTTAGGCCCTCTGCTATTCTCAATATATATGCTGCCACTTGGTAATATTATAAGAAAACATGGAATTAATTTCCACTGTTATGCTGATGACACTCAATTATATATTTCATCACGGCCAGATGAAAACACTAACTCATCAAAATTGACAGAGTGTCTTAAAGATATAAAATGCTGGATGACGCATAATTTCCTGCTACTAAATCCAGATAAAACGGAGGTATTACTTGTTGGTCCAAAAAACTATCCACAAAACCACTTACAATACAACTTTAATATAGAAGGATGTCCTGTTACTTTATCCTCTACGGTAAAAGACCTGGGAGTTATACTAGACCACAACTTGTCTTTCGAAAATCATATTTCATATGTTACAAGAACAGCCTTTTTCCATCTTAGAAACATTGCTAAATTACATAACATGCTATCTGTTTCCGATGCAGAAAAGTTAGTTCATGCATTCATGACCTCGAGACTAGATTACTGTAATGCTTTATTAGCTGGTTGTCCTGCATCCTCAATAAACAAGCTACAGTTAGTGCAAAATGCAGCCGCTAGAGTTCTTACTAGATCAAGAAAATATGATCATATAACACCGATTTTATCATCTCTGCACTGGTTACCTATCAAGTTCCGTATCAATTACAAAGTACTACTACTGACCTATAAAGCCCTAAATAGCTCCTGTGTATTTAATGGACCTTCTATCGCCCTACAATCCATCGCGTTCTTTAAGATCACTAAATTCGAGGCTTCTAGTCATTCCTAGGATATCTAAGTCCACTAAAGGAGGGAGGGCGTTCTCACATTTAGCTCCTAAACTCTGGAATAGCCTTCCTGATATTGTTCGAGGCTCTGACTCGCTGTCCCAGTTTAAAACTAGATTAAAGACGCATCTCTTTAGCCAAGCATTTACATAATGCTTACCTTTTATAATACTGCTGAATCAGATCAAATGCATTTAATATTATAAAACTTGAAGAGACTGTAGGTTATCTGTATAGGTTGCATAGTATTTGCAGTCATTACGTTCCTGTGTATATTGCGTGAATGACGGGTGGTTGGGCAGATATTGTGTTGCGGTAGGTAGTATGCCATACGGAACCGTTGTCCACTGAAACTGCCTATTCACGCACCAGTGGGGCTCGACAGCCTTAGTCAACGGGTTGGCGCGTATGGTTGGGCTGCGGAGAGATTGTGAGATTGTGGTTAGGTCTCAGCAGCAGGAGGGACGTAGAGGTCAGTAAGCTGGGCTGAGTTGAGTGGGGGACGGAGGGGGGTGATTTTGGGACGCAAGAGTCACTGTCTTCATGTTTTGTCATTTACGCCTGTGTTATGGAAATCATCATTATGAACAGCAGCTACGCTAATTATTTTCCCTTTGCTTTTCTGCTGTTATCTCGGGACGCGAGTCCCGAGAAAATGGCGTTCGTCAGCTCCAGTTTGTATCCAGCCTCTCACGGAGCCTTCAGATGCTCCAATCACAAAGCCTATGAAGTGACGACTCAACACGGGCGATATGGACTCTCTATGGTGGACGGCACTGATCCTCAACAACTCGTCTTAAGACCGGCGTGCATACTTGGACTTCCAAAAATACTCTAAATGTTCCGATCCAATCTGACTTGTAATGCTGCCCGAATCATGCACTGTTCCTTCGTTGGCCAGAGGAGAACTGGCCCCCCGACTGAGTCTGGTTTCTCCCAAGGTTTTTTTCTCCATTCTGTCCCTGACGGAGTTTTGGTTCCTTGCCACTGTTGCCTTGGCTTTTGGCTTGCTTAGTTGGGGACATTTAACATTTAATATTCAATAATATTATTGATTTGCCTTACTTAAGGTGGACGTTGACGCAATTTCTTTTAGAAACAAACTTTGTTATATTGTTTTCATGTTATCACTGTGAAGCGCTTTGATACAATCTGTATTGTAAAAAGCGCTATATAAATAAAGGTGACTTGACTTGACTTGACCGATCCACCTCCGTCGAAATGATCAGACTTTAAACGCGAACCTGTGATTAACGCTGACGGCGTTCACATGCTCATTCAGAATTCTATAGTTATGTGCTTTTTAAAATATGTGCGCAGGTTTGTAATTCATACAACCCAGCCTAAACAAACTACTTTTCTTGCCTACATATGTGGTCAAAAACATTCATGTGTAATTATGATTTGTGAATTGACTTCATTTCCCAAGATGCATTGAGCAATGGTGAAAGGCACGTGATTCACGTGGAGTTTTGTTTATGTTTGGTGATTTTGGCAACGGCCATCTTGTGGAAGATTTGCTGAACAAGCACGCTGTATTCATCTTTGTTTCTTTTTCATTAAACGTCTAAACGAAGCAGCGTCTCTCATCGTCATTCCTAGTCTATAAGACGATAAATGTACAACACTCACTGCTCTGTGTGTGTGTGTGTGTGTGTGTGTGTGTTCAATGCTCACTGCTCTGTGTGTGTGTGTGTGTTCAATGCTCACTGCTCTGTGTGTGTGTGTGTTCAATGCTCACTGCTCTGTGTGTGTGTGTGTGTGTTCAATGCTCACTGCTCTGTGTGTGTGTGTGTGTGTGTTCAATGCTCACTGCTCTGTGTGTGTGTGTGTGTGTGTTCAATGCTCACTGCTCTGTGTGTGTGTGTGTGTGTGTTCAATGCTCACTGCTCTGTGTGTGTGTGTGTGTGTGTGTGTGTGTTCAATGCTCACTGCTCTGTGTGTGTGTGTGTTCAATGCTCACTGCTCTGTGTGTGTGTGTGTGTGTGTGTGTGTGTTCAATGCTCACTGCTCTGTGTGTGTGTGTGTGTGTTCAATGCTCACTGCTCTGTGTGTGTGTGTGTTCAATGCTCACTGCTCTGTGTGTGTGTGTGTGTGTTCAATGCTCACTGCTCTGTGTGTGTGTGTGTGTGTGTTCAATGCTCACTGCTCTGTGTGTGTGTGTGTGTGTGTTCAATGCTCACTGCTCTGTGTGTGTGTGTGTGTGTGTTCAATGCTCACTGCTCTGTGTGTGTGTGTGTGTGTGTGTTCAATGCTCACTGCTCTGTGTGTGTGTGTGTGTGTGTGTTCAATGCTCACTGCTCTGTGTGTGTGTGTGTTCAATGCTCACTGCTCTGTGTGTGTGTGTGTGTTCAATGCTCACTGCTCTGTGTGTGTGTGTGTTCAATGCTCACTGCTCTGTGTGTGTGTGTGTGTGTGTGTTCAATGCTCACTGCTCTGTGTGTGTGTGTGTGTGTGTTCAATGCTCACTGCTCTGTGTGTGTGTGTGTTCAATGCTCACTGCTCTGTGTGTGTGTGTGTGTGTGTGTGTTCAATGCTCACTGCTCTGTGTGTGTGTGTGTTCAATGCTCACTGCTCTGTGTGTGTGTGTGTGTGTTCAATGCTCACTGCTCTGTGTGTGTGTGTGTGTGTGTTCAATGCTCACTGCTCTGTGTGTGTGTGTGTGTGTGTTCAATGCTCACTGCTCTGTGTGTGTGTGTGTGTGTGTTCAATGCTCACTGCTCTGTGTGTGTGTGTGTGTGTGTGTTCAATGCTCACTGCTCTGTGTGTGTGTGTGTGTGTGTGTGTGTGTGTTCAATGCTCACTGCTCTGTGTGTGTGTGTGTGTGTGTTCAATGCTCACTGCTCTGTGTGTGTGTGTGTGTGTGTGTGTGTTCAATGCTCACTGCTCTGTGTGTGTGTGTGTGTGTGTGTGTGTGTGTGTTCAATGCTCACTGCTCTGTGTGTGTTCAATGCTCACTGCTCTGTGTGTGTGTGTGTGTGTGTGTGTTCAATGCTCACTGCTCTGTGTGTGTGTGTGTGTGTGTGTTCAATGCTCACTGCTCTGTGTGTGTGTGTGTGTGTGTGTGTGTGTGTGTGTTCAATGCTCACTGCTCTGTGTGTGTGTGTTCAATGCTCACTGCTCTGTGTGTGTGTGTGTTCAATGCTCACTGCTCTGTGTGTGTGTGTGTGTGTGTGTGTGTGTGTTCAATGCTCACTGCTCTGTGTGTGTGTGTGTGTGTGTGTGTGTTCAATGCTCACTGCTCTGTGTGTGTGTGTTCAATGCTCACTGCTCTGTGTGTGTGTGTGTTCAATGCT
This sequence comes from Rhinichthys klamathensis goyatoka, assembly GCF_029890125.1. NCBI lineage: Eukaryota > Metazoa > Chordata > Actinopteri > Cypriniformes > Leuciscidae > Rhinichthys > Rhinichthys klamathensis. The sequence continues at coordinate 1,046,707 of NW_026606951.1, read as the reverse complement.
CACTGCTCTGTGTGTGTGTGTGTGTGTGTTCAATGCTCACTGCTCTGTGTGTGTGTGTTCAATGCTCACTGCTCTGTGTGTGTGTGTGTGTGTGTGTGTGTGTCCAATGCTCACTGCTCTGTGTGTGTGTGTGTGTGTGTTCAATGCTCACTGCTCTGTGTGTGTGTGTTCAATGCTCACTGCTCTGTGTGTGTGTGTGTGTGTGTGTGTGTGTGTGTGTGTTCAATGCTCACTGCTCTGTGTGTGTGTGTGTGTGTTCAATGCTCACTGCTCTGTGTGTGTGTGTTCAATGCTCACTACTCTGTGTGTGTGTGTGTGTTCAATGCTCACTACTCTGTGTGTGTGTGTGTGTGTTCAATGCTCACTGCTCTGTGTGTGTGTGTGTTCAATGCTCACTACTCTGTGTGTGTGTGTGTGTGTTCAATGCTCACTGCTCTGTGTGTGTGTGTGTTCAATGCTCACTGCTCTGTGTGTGTGTGTGTGTGTGTTCAATGCTCACTGCTCTGTGTGTGTGTGTGTGTGTTCAATGCTCACTGCTCTGTGTGTGTGTGTGTGTGTGTGTGTTCAATGCTCACTGCTCTGTGTGTGTGTGTTCAATGCTCACTGCTCTGTGTGTGTGTGTGTGTGTGTGTGTGTGTGTGTGTGTGTGTGTGTGTTCAATGCTCACTGCTCTGTGTGTGTGTGTGTGTGTGTTCAATGCTCACTGCTCTGTGTGTGTGTGTTCAATGCTCACTGCTCTGTGTGTGTGTGTGTTCAATGCTCACTGCTCTGTGTGTGTGTGTGTGTGTGTGTGTGTGTGTTCAATGCTCACTGCTCTGTGTGTGTGTGTGTGTGTTCAATGCTCACTGCTCTGTGTGTGTGTGTTCAATGCTCACTGCTCTGTGTGTGTGTGTGTGTGTGTGTGTGTGTGTTCAATGCTCACTGCTCTGTGTGTGTGTGTGTGTTCAATGCTCACTGCTCTGTGTGTGTTCAATGCTCACTGCTCTGTGTGTGTGTGTGTGTGTTCAATGCTCACTGCTCTGTGTGTGTGTGTGTGTTCAATGCTCACTGCTCTGTGTGTGTGTGTGTTCAATGCTCACTGCTCTGTGTGTGTGTGTGTGTTCAATGCTCACTGCTCTGTGTGTGTGTTCAATGCCCACTGCTCTGTGTGTGTGTGTGTGTTCAATGCTCACTGCTCTGTGTGTGTGTGTGTGTGTGTGTTCAATGCTAACTGCTCTGTGTGTGTGTGTGTGTGTGTGTGTGTGTGTTCAATGCTCACTGCTCTGTGTGTGTGTGTGTTCAATGCTCACTGCTCTGTGTGTGTGTGTGTGTGTGTGTGTTCAATGCTAACTGCTCTGTGTGTGTGTGTGTGTGTGTTCAATGCTCACTGCTCTGTGTGTGTGTGTGTGTGTGTGTGTGTGTGTGTTCAATGCTCACTGCTCTGTGTGTGTGTGTGTTCAATGCTCACTGCTCTGTGTGTGTGTGTGTGTGTGTGTGTTCAATGCTCACTGCTCTGTGTGTGTGTGTGTTCAATGCTCACTGCTCTGTGTGTGTGTGTGTGTTCAATGCTCACTGCTCTGTGTGTGTGTGTGTGTGTTCAATGCTCACTGCTCTGTGTGTGTGTGTGTGTTCAATGCTCACTGCTCTGTGTGTGTGTGTGTGTTCAATGCTCACTGCTCTGTGTGTGTGTGTGTGTTCAATGCTCACTGCTCTGTGTGTGTGTGTGTGTTCAATGCTCACTGCTCTGTGTGTGTGTGTGTGTGTGTGTGTGTTCAATGCTCACTGCTCTGTGTGTGTGTGTGTGTGTGTGTGTGTGTGTGTTCAATACTCGCTGCTGTGTGTGTTCAATACTCACTGCGGTGTGTGTGTGTTCAATGCTCACTGCTCTGTGTGTGTGTGTGTGTGTTCAATGCTAACTGCTCTGTGTGTGTGTGTGTGTGTGTTCAATGCTCACTGCTCTGTGTGTGTGTGTGTGTGTGTGTGTGTTCAATGCTCACTGCTCTGTGTGTGTGTGTGTGTTCAATGCTCACTGCTCTGTGTGTGTGTGTGTGTGTGTGTGTGTGTGTTCAATGCTCACTGCTCTGTGTGTGTGTGTGTTCAATGCTCACTGCTCTGTGTGTGTGTGTGTGTTCAATGCTCACTGCTCTGTGTGTGTGTGTGTGTGTGTTCAATGCTCACTGCTCTGTGTGTGTGTGTGTGTTCAATGCTCACTGCTCTGTGTGTGTGTGTGTGTGTGTGTGTGTTCAATACTCGCTGCTGTGTGTGTTCAATACTCACTGCGGTGTGTGTGTGTTCAATGCTCACTGCTCTGTGTGTGTGTGTGTTCAATGCTCACTGCTCTGTGTGTGTGTGTGTGTGTTCAATGCTCACTGCTCTGTGTGTGTGTGTGTGTGTGTGTTCAATGCTCACTGCTCTGTGTGTGTGTGTGTGTGTGTGTGTGTGTGTTCAATGCTCACTGCTCTGTGTGTGTGTGTGTGTTCAATGCTCACTGCTCTGTGTGTGTGTGTGTGTGTGTGTTCAATGCTCACTGCTCTGTGTGTGTGTGTGTGTGTGTGTTCAATGCTCACTGCTCTGTGTGTGTGTGTGTGTGTGTTCAATGCTCACTGCTCTGTGTGTGTGTGTGTGTGTGTGTGTGTTCAATGCTCACTGCTCTGTGTGTGTGTGTTCAATGCTCACTGCTCTGTGTGTGTGTGTGTGTGTTCAATGCTCACTGCTCTGTGTGTGTGTGTTCAATGCTCACTGCTCTGTGTGTGTGTGTGTGTGTGTGTGTGTGTGTGTGTGTGTGTGTGTGTGTGTTCAATACTCGCTGCTGTGTGTGTTCAATACTCACTGCGGTGTGTGTGTGTGTGTGTGTGTGTGTGTGTGTTCAATGCTCACTGCTCTGTGTGTGTGTGTGTGTGTGTTCAATGCTCACTGCTCTGTGTGTGTGTGTGTGTGTGTTCAATACTCACTGCGGTGTGTGTGTGTGTGTGTGTGTGTGTGGAACACCATACTTGGCTACACTCCACTCCTGAAGAAAGCATGAGTGTGTGAGCGCAGGAATACCTCTTTCAGCTGTGTGATCATGCCGAGGACGATCACTTCTCCGACTTTAGCTGTGCTGCCCAGGAGAGCTTCCACCGTCTTCAGCTGCAATATGAAGAGCTGGATCAGTCACAGATCGTGAAGCAGCGATACACACATCTTCAGCAGTGAGGGTTGCTCATGTTTACCTGGAACTTGTTTCTCCCTTCATCTGGAGTTGAACCAATAACCGGAGGAGTGAAGAGCTCGTGCCTGTGTGTTCGCTGTCACACAGATCATGATAAAGAAACTCGGTTAACTCCTGCGATTAGCGTGTGTGTCCTGCGATTAGCGTGTGTGTCCTGCGATTAGCGTGTGTGTCCTGCGATTAGCGTGTGTGTCCTGCGATGTCTCCACTACGACCCTCAGCCTGATAATCAAGCGGCTTTATTATACTGGTTCATTCAGTACATATTTATTCACTGCAAATGATCTGTGTCACTGCATGAAGATAAAAACACTCGTTAGCTAAAGTGCTCAGTGTGACTATTAGGCATGAAGATATTATAAACTTTAGCGGTTTCTGTGTTTGTGAAAGCGCTGTAGGCATAGCCGACTCGTTTCAGTGCAGCGCTTGATTGACAGGTGAGTGTTCAGTCATTCACAATGCATTACAATCACAACGGTCACATGTCTTCCTGAATGACTGCATACGTGAAGCCTGAGTGCGTCTGTGTTCGTGATCGGATCACCTGAGACGGGGTTAATTCTACACGCTATGATGACATCAGTTGAGATCATAAAAGGCAGATGTGGAGCCTTGCCTGTTGCAGGATGGTGTATCGCTCTCGGAAGAGCTCGGCTTTATCTCTGGACTCGCCGCACAGCTTCGGCACCGCGTGAGTCGTCATGCCGACACTAAACCAGCCACACACACACACACACACACACACAGAGAAGCGCACGTCTGCATTCACACGTGACCTGAACACATCGCCTACAGAGTACATGGTTTTTATGGATATTGTTATATATATTGTTGATATTGTTCAATAAACCTGATTTGTTTTCAGTAATAAAAATAAATCTGAAATAAAATATTTGATGAAAAACTATTTTTTTTAAAATAGAAATAGTGCCTTGGATTTAAGATGAAGTAATAAATTACTAAAACTGAAATTAAAATGAATTAAATCTATATAATAATCATTATAATGTAAAAAGCACATAAAATTTGTAAATGTGAAAATAGAATTAAAATAATTGAACAATTGAAAATCAAATTAAAGTATTAATAAATACTATAATTTAACATAAATATTACATTTTCAATGTTAACACTCAAAAAACAAACCAAATGCACTTGATTAGCATTATTATATTGTTTATTTATTCCTTACTGTACAAATTTCTTCCTCTCTGAGCTGAAGACGAATCGAGGAACATCGAAGGCTCCGATGATGTTGAAAACGTTATCACTGAAACCAAAGAACATGAACGTGACTGGCAGTAAAAACACTGTAGAGTTAAGTGTGTGTGTGTGTGTGTGTGTGTGTCTTACATGGTCTCATCACATGACTGACTGACTGCTGTGTGTGTGTGTGTGTCTCTTACATGGTCTCATCACATGTCTGACTGACTGACTGCTGTCTGTGTGTGTGTGTGTGTGTGTGTCTTACATGGTCTCATCACATGACTGACTGACTGCTGTCTGTGTGTGTGTGTGTGTCTTACATGGTCTCATCACATGTCTGACTGACTGCTGTCTGTGTGTGTGTGTGTGTGTCTCTTACATGGTCTCATCACATGTCTGACTGACTGACTGCTGTGTGTGTGTGTGTCTTACATGGTCTCATCACATGTCTGACTGACTGCTGTGTGTGTGTGTGTGTGTGTCTTACATGGTCTCATCACATGACTGACTGACTGCTGTGTGTGTGTGTGTGTCTCTTACATGGTCTCATCACATGTCTGACTGACTGACTGCTGTGTGTGTGTGTGTGTCTCTTACATGGTCTCATCACATGTCTGACTGACTGACTGCTGTGTGTGTGTGTGTGTGTGTCTTACATGGTCTCATCACATGTCTGACTGACTGACTGCTGTGTGTGTGTGTGTGTGTGTGTGTGTGTGTGTCTTACATGGTCTCATCACATGTCTGACTGACTGACTGCTGTGTGTGTGTGTGTGTGTGTGTGTGTGTGTCTTACATGGTCTCATCACATGTCTGACTGACTGACTGCTGTGTGTGTGTGTGTGTGTGTGTGTGTGTCTTACATGGTCTCATCACATGTCTGACTGACTGACTGCTGTGTGTGTGTGTGTGTGTGTGTGTGTGTCTTACATGGTCTCATCACATGTCTGACTGACTGACTGCTGTGTGTGTGTGTGTGTGTGTGTGTGTGTCTTACATGGTCTCATCACATGTCTGACTGACTGACTGCTGTGTGTGTGTGTGTGTGTGTGTGTGTGTGTCTTACATGGTCTCATCACATGACTGACTGACTGCTGTGTGTGTGTGTGTGTGTGTGTCTCTTACATGGTCTCATCACATGTCTGACTGACTGCTGTGTGTGTGTGTGTGTGTGTGTCTTACATGGTCTCATCACATGACTGACTGACTGCTGTGTGTGTGTGTGTGTGTGTCTTACATGGTCTCATCACATGACTGACTGACTGACTGCTGTCTGTGTGTGTGTGTGTGTGTGTCTTACATGGTCTCATCACATGACTGACTGACTGACTGCTGTCTGTGTGTGTGTGTGTGTGTGTCTTACATGGTCTCATCACATGACTGACTGACTGACTGACTGCTGTGTGTGTGTGTGTGTGTGTCTCTTACATGGTCTCATCACATGACTGACTGACTGACTGACTGCTGTGTGTGTGTGTCTTACATGGTCTCATCACATGACTGACTGACTGACTGACTGCTGTCTGTGTGTGTGTGTGTCTCTTACATGGTCTCATCACATGACTGACTGACTGACTGCTGTCTGTGTGTGTGTGTGTGTGTGTCTTACATGGTCTCATCACATGACTGACTGACTGACTGCTGTGTGTGTGTGTGTGTGTCTCTTACATGGTCTCATCACATGACTGACTGACTGACTGCTGTCTGTGTGTGTGTGTGTGTGTGTCTTACATGGTCTCATCACATGACTGACTGACTGACTGACTGCTGTGTGTGTGTGTGTGTGTCTCTTACATGGTCTCATCACATGACTGACTGACTGACTGCTGTGTGTGTGTGTGTGTCTCTTACATGGTCTCATCACATGACTGACTGACTGACTGCTGTGTGTGTGTGTGTGTCTCTTACATGGTCTCATCACATGTCTGACTGACTGACTGCTGTGTGTGTGAATGTGTGTCTCTTACATGGTCTCATCACATGACTGACTGACTGACTGCTGTGTGTGTGTGTGTGTCTCTTACATGGTCTCATCACATGTCTGTCTGACTGACTGCTCTGTGTGTGTGTGTGTGTGTGTGTCTTACATGGTCTCATCACATGACTGACTGACTGACTGCTCTGTGTGTGTGTGTGTGTCTTACATGGTCTCATCACATGACTGACTGACTGACTGACTGCTGTGTGTGTGTGTGTGTGTGTGTGTCTTACATGGTCTCATCACATGTCTGTCTGACTGACTGCTCTGTGTGTGTGTGTGTGTGTGTCTTACATGGTCTCATCACATGTCTGTCTGACTGACTGCTCTGTGTGTGTGTGTGTGTGTGTCTTACATGGTCTCATCACATGTCTGTCTGACTGACTGCTGTGTGTGTGTGTGTGTCTCTTACATGGTCTCATCACATGACTGACTGACTGACTGCTGTGTGTGTGTGTGTGTCTCTTACATGGTCTCATCACATGTCTGACTGACTGACTGCTGTGTGTGTGAATGTGTGTCTCTTACATGGTCTCATCACATGACTGACTGACTGACTGCTGTGTGTGTGTGTGTGTCTCTTACATGGTCTCATCACATGACTGACTGACTGACTGCTGTCTGTGTGTGTGTGTGTGTGTGTCTTACATGGTCTCATCACATGACTGACTGACTGACTGCTGTCTGTGTGTGTGTGTGTGTGTGTCTTACATGGTCTCATCACATGACTGACTGACTGACTGCTGTCTGTGTGTGTGTGTGTGTGTCTTACATGGTCTCATCACATGACTGACTGACTGACTGACTGCTGTGTGTGTGTGTGTGTGTGTCTCTTACATGGTCTCATCACATGACTGACTGACTGACTGACTGCTGTGTGTGTGTGTCTTACATGGTCTCATCACATGACTGACTGACTGACTGACTGCTGTGTGTGTGTGTGTGTGTCTCTTACATGGTCTCATCACATGTCTGTCTGACTGACTGCTCTGTGTGTGTGTGTGTGTGTGTGTCTTACATGGTCTCATCACATGACTGACTGACTGACTGCTCTGTGTGTGTGTGTGTGTCTTACATGGTCTCATCACATGACTGACTGACTGACTGACTGCTGTGTGTGTGTGTGTGTGTGTGTGTGTGTCTTACATGGTCTCATCACATGTCTGTCTGACTGACTGCTCTGTGTGTGTGTGTGTGTGTGTCTTACATGGTCTCATCACATGTCTGTCTGACTGACTGCTCTGTGTGTGTGTGTGTGTGTGTCTTACATGGTCTCATCACATGTCTGTCTGACTGACTGCTCTGTGTGTGTGTGTGTGTGTGTCTTACATGGTCTCATCACATGTCTGTCTGACTGACTGCTCTGTGTGTGTGTGTGTGTGTCTTACATGGTCTCATCACATGTCTGTCTGACTGACTGCTCTGTGTGTGTGTGTGTGTGTGTGTGTGTCTTACATGGTCTCATCACATGTCTGTCTGACTGACTGCTCTGTGTGTGTGTGTGTGTGTGTGTGTCTTACATGGTCTCATCACATGTCTGTCTGACTGACTGCTCTGTGTGTGTGTGTGTGTGTGTCTTACATGGTCTCATCACATGTCTGTCTGACTGACTGCTCTGTGTGTGTGTGTGTCTTACATGGTCTCATCACATGTCTGTCTGACTGACTGCTCTGTGTGTGTGTGTGTGTGTCTTACATGGTCTCATCACATGTCTGTCTGACTGACTGCTCTGTGTGTGTGTGTGTGTGTGTGTGTCTTACATGGTCTCATCACATGTCTGACTGACTGACTGCTCTGTGTGTGTGTGTGTCTTACATGGTCTCATCACATGTCTGTCTGACTGACTGCTCTGTGTGTGTGTGTGTGTGTGTGTCTTACATGGTCTCATCACATGTCTGTCTGACTGACTGCTCTGTGTGTGTGTGTGTCTTACATGGTCTCATCACATGACTGACTGACTGACTGCTGTGTGTGTGTGTGTGTGTGTGTCTTACATGGTCTCATCACATGTCTGTCTGACTGACTGCTCTGTGTGTGTGTGTGTGTGTGTGTCTTACATGGTCTCATCACATGACTGACTGACTGACTGACTGACTGCTGTGTGTGTGTGTCTTACATGGTCTCATCACATGACTGACTGACTGACTGACTGCTGTGTGTGTGTGTGTGTGTGTCTTACATGGTCTCATCACATGTCTGACTGACTGACTGCTCTGTGTGTGTGTGTGTGTGTGTCTTACATGGTCTCATCACATGTCTGTCTGACTGACTGACTGCTCTGTGTGTGTGTGTGTGTGTGTGTGTGTGTGTGTCTTACATGGTCTCATCACATGTCTGTCTGACTGACTGACTGCTCTGTGTGTGTGTGTGTGTGTGTGTGTGTGTGTGTGTGTGTGTCTTACATGGTCTCATCACATGACTGACTGCAGTCCTGAACAGCCGCTTCTGCCACAGACAGTTCAATCATGCTGGACGACACTGACAACACAGACAGAACTCATCATCACAACAACAATCATCATCAAAACAATAACAAACAATCATCATCATCATCATCATGATGATGATGGTGGTGGTAAAACAGACATACGAGGCTGCTTTTCAACAGCATCTAAGATTCTCTCCAGAACTTCATCCAGATCCGCTTCACTGACGGACTCCAGAACCTGCAGCAGAAACCGGCTGGACTCCCTGCGGGGGAAACACGAATCATCACTGCACAACAACCCTGGCAAACACGGCGCGAATAAACCAATGTTGATGAACTGAGTTCCACGTACGGTCGCAGGATTAATCCGCGCATTTTAAATCCCGCGCTCACTTTCAGCTTCACTCTGCGCGCGTCCATCTTCATTTGCCGCTCCCGCGCAACTGGCGCTTCCGTAACATCGCACTTCAAAATAAAAGCCGTGTTTAGTTCCTCAGCTACAGTTACATTTCTACACCTTTCAAAATAAAAGCCGTGTTTAGTGCCTCAGCTACAGTTAAATTCCTCTTTGTTAACAGTTTTTTTTTTTTTAGTATTAGTTTTGTTTCAGATAAACCCTTTGTTTGTAAAAGTATTGATTAAGATGACTGACAGAAAACTAAAGAGACAGAAGCGCTCTTTCACACACGCGCACGCGCGTCGCTGCATGTTGTTGTTTTGCGCGTGACACGAGCTGCCAGATCCAGTCCCTCGGTTACTGTACTAATATCAGCACTATTAATAATCGTGATGAGTGAAACAGTGGCTCGAGAGAGAAGCGGACACACCGCGGCGGCGGACGGACAGTATTTATATGTCTGGGGTGGTTATGTGGTAATAATAATAATAATCTTGAATATTTCACATATTTCTGCTCACAAATGGACAGTGTTTACCATTTAACAGTTCATGTTTGATAACACTTTTACTGCACAAATCAAATTATTGTTCTTTCTGATGATTGATTCTTCAGTCGGTGGCAGAACATGAAGTTTTTCTTCCAAATGACGAGCTTTGGCTGTATGACTTAGAAACTGGGTTATGGTAAGAATGATTTATGACTGTCAACAAGCATATGTTTGTGTGCGTGTGCCCGTGTGCGTGCGCGCGCACATGCTGCCTCTGTTGTTGTTGGTATGTGTTAGTTGAGCTTAAAGCTGTAGTCCGTAGCTTTTTTGGGTAAAAAATTATCCAAAATAATTTTTTTTAAAAATACATAACCAGCCAGTGTTCAACACTCTCTGCTTGCCTTAGCTCGATTCAAAACGGCAAGCTTGTAATAATGTTTTTAATTCCGGTGGTACTGGCGGATTTCCGCAGGGGACTCGAGCATGTCTTTGCGTCAATACGTCACATCTGTACACACACATCTGCACACACACATCTGTACACACACGTACACACACTTCTGTACACACACATCTGTACACACACATCTGTACACACACGTACACACACTTCTGTACACACACATCTGCACACACACATCTGTACACACACGTACACACACATCTGTACACACACATCTGCACACACACATCTGCACACACACATCTGTACACACACGTACACACACTTCTGTACACACACATCTGTACACACACATCTGTACACACACGTACACACACTTCTGTACACACACATCTGTACACACACATCTGTACACACACGTACACACACTTCTGTACACACACATCTGTACACACACATCTGTACACACACGTACACACACTTCTGTACACACACATCTGCACACACACATCTGTACACACACGTACACACACATCTGTACACACACATCTGCACACACACATCTGCACACACACATCTGTACACACACGTACACACACTTCTGTACACACACATCTGCACACACACATCTGTACACACACGTACACACACTTCTGTACACACACATCTGCACACACACATCTGTACACACACGTACACACACTTCTGTACACACACATCTGTACACACACGTACACACACTTCTGTACACACACATCTGTACACACACGTACACACACATCTGCACACACACATCTGTACACACACGTACACACACTTCTGTACACACACATCTGTACACACACATCTGTACACACACGTACACACACTTCTGTACACACACATCTGCACACACACATCTGTACACACACGTACACACACTTCTGTACACACACATCTGCACACACACATCTGTACACACACGTACACACACTTCTGTACACACACATCTGCACACACACATCTGTACACACACGTACACACACTTCTGTACACACACATCTGCACACACACATCTGTACACACACGTACACACACTTCTGTACACACACATCTGCACACACACATCTGTACACACACGTACACACACTTCTGTACACACACATCTGCACACACACATCTGTACACACACGTACACACACTTCTGTACACACACATCTGCACACACACATCTGTACACACACGTACACACACTTCTGTACACACACATCTGCACACACACATCTGTACACACACGTACACACACTTCTGTACACACACATCTGCACACACACATCTGTACACACACGTACACACACTTCTGTACACACACATCTGCACACACACATCTGTACACACGCGTACACACACTTCTGTACACACACATCTGCACACACACATCTGTACACACACGTACACACACTTCTGTACACACACATCTGCACACACACATCTGTACACACACGTACACACACTTCTGTACACACACATCTGCACACACACATCTGTACACACACGTACACACACTTCTGTACACACACATCTGCACACACACATCTGTACACACACGTACACACACTTCTGTACACACACATCTGCACACACACATCTGTACACACACGTACACACACTTCTGTACACACACATCTGTACACACACGTACACACACTTCTGTACACACACATCTGTACACACACGTACACACACTTCTGTACACACACATCTGTACACACACATCTGCACACACACATCTGTACACACACTTCTGTACACACACATCTGTACACACACGTACACACACTTCTGCACACACACATCTGTACACACACGTACACACACTTCTGTACACACACAGCAGAGTCTCGGCTAGTAGGCTGTGAGTGTGAGGATGTTGGAGGTGGAGATTTATAGCCTTTTCTCACTGCACTTGATATAATTAAACATATCTATTTTATGGCGGATCCAGAAAGGTTCAGACGATCACCAGTGACAGCCGGAGACTCACCCGCTGTAACATGCAAAACACTTCGTTCGGACTTCGGAGCGGCGACAGAAGAAGCGACTGCAACCGGCCCGTGCGAAAACAAGGATAATATCGGAAGGGCATTACATGTAGTCACGCAATGCTGATGTTGAACATTAACAATTTGAGAACAAAGTATAATTTGCACGGTTTTACGTGATATGATAAGCGATTGTTAGATTTAGTCAGCGCGATGATTTAGGCTACTGCAGTCTGCAATGATTCTTTCCCCTTAGTTGGTCAGAACCAGAACAGAAGTGGATGTTACTCACTTGTTCAGAGGACATTTTCTGGTGAAAATTATTATGTTGGTCATACTTCCAAAAGTATAATCTGTGATTCTGAACGCCAGTATCCACACGGCGACTGACACACACACTCTCCTCAAACACTGGACTCATCCGCGCTGTGCCGCGCCGAGGCCCAACCCACGTAAAGCTGATAATTACGCGAATAACTGCAATTGCAGATTTCGAACAGAGATGGCGACAAAGAGGAAAAACTGCGGACTGCAGCTTTAAGTGAGTTTTCTCTTCTTCTGCAGGGTCAGGTGTGTGTTAGTGGAGCTTCAGTGAGTTTTCTCTTCTTCTGCAGGGTCAGGTGTGTGTTAGTGGAGCTTCAGTGAGTTTTCTCTTCTTCTGCAGGGTCAGGTGTGTGTTAGTGGAGCTTCAGTGAGTTTTCTCTTCTTCTGCAGGGTCAGGTGTGTGTTAGTGGAGCTTCAGTGAGTTTTCTCTTCTTCTGCAGGGTCAGGTGTGTGTTAGTGGAGCTTCAGTGAGTTTTCTCTTCTTCTGCAGGGTCAGGCGTGTGTTAGTGGAGCTTCAGTGAGTTTTCTCTTCTTCTGCAGGGTCAGGTGTGTGTTAGTGGAGCTTCAGTGAGTTTTCTCTTCTTCTGCAGGGTCAGGTGTGTGTTAGTGGAGCTTCAGTGAGTTTTCTCTTCTTCTGCAGGGTCAGGTGTGTGTTAGTGGAGCTTCAGTGAGTTTTCTCTTCTTCTGCAGGGTCAGGTGTGTGTTAGTGGAGCTTCAGTGAGTTTTCTCTTCTTCTGCAGGGTCAGGTGTGTGTTAGTGGAGCTTCAGTGAGTTTTCTCTTCTTCTGCAGGGTCAGGTGTGTGTTAGTGGAGCTTCAGTGAGTTTTCTCTTCTTCTGCAGGGTCAGGTGTGTGTTAGTGGAGCTTCAGTGAGTTTTCTCTTCTTCTGCAGGGTCAGGTGTGTGTTAGTGGAGCTTCAGTGAGTTTTCTCTTCTTCTGCAGGGTCAGGTGTGTGTTAGTGGAGCTTCAGTGAGTTTTCTCTTCTTCTGCAGGGTCAGGCGTGTGTTAGTGGAGCTTCAGTGAGTTTTCTCTTCTTCTGCAGGGTCAGGTGTGTGTTAGTGGAGCTTCAGTGAGTTTTCTCTTCTTCTGCAGGGTCAGGTGTGTGTTAGTGGAGCTTCAGTGAGTTTTCTCTTCTTCTGCAGGGTCAGGTGTGTGTTAGTGGAGCTTCAGTGAGTTTTCTCTTCTTCTGCAGGGTCAGGTGTGTGTTAGTGGAGCTTCAGTGAGTTTTCTCTTCTTCTGCAGGGTCAGGTGTGTGTTAGTGGAGCTTCAGTGAGTTTTCTCTTCTTCTGCAGGGTCAGGTGTGTGTTAGTGGAGCTTCAGTGAGTTTTCTCTTCTTCTGCAGGGTCAGGTGTGTGTTAGTGGAGCTTCAGTGAGTTTTCTCTTCTTCTGCAGGGTCAGGCGTGTGTTAGTGGAGCTTCAGTGAGTTTTCTCTTCTTCTGCAGGGTCAGGTGTGTGTTAGTGGAGCTTCAGTGAGTTTTCTCTTCTTCTGCAGGGTCAGGCGTGTGTTAGTGGAGCTTCAGTGAGTTTTCTCTTCTTCTGCAGGGTCAGGTGTGTGTTAGTGGAGCTTCAGTGAGTTTTCTCTTCTTCTGCAGGGTCAGGTGTGTGTTAGTGGAGCTTCAGTGAGTTTTCTCTTCTTCTGCAGGGTCAGGTGTGTGTTAGTGGAGCTTCAGTGAGTTTTCTCTTCTTCTGCAGGGTCAGGTGTGTGTTAGTGGAGCTTCAGTGAGTTTTCTCTTCTTCTGCAGGGTCAGGTGTGTGTTAGTGGAGCTTCAGTGAGTTTTCTCTTCTTCTGCAGGGTCAGGTGTGTGTTAGTGGAGCTTCAGTGAGTTTTCTCTTCTTCTGCAGGGTCAGGCGTGTGTTAGTGGAGCTTCAGTGAGTTTTCTCTTCTTCTGCAGGGTCAGGTGTGTGTTAGTGGAGCTTCAGTGAGTTTTCTCTTCTTCTGCAGGGTCAGGTGTGTGTTAGTGGAGCTTCAGTGAGTTTTCTCTTCTTCTGCAGGGTCAGGCGTGTGTTAGTGGAGCTTCAGTGAGTTTTCTCTTCTTCTGCAGGGTCAGGTGTGTGTTAGTGGAGCTTCAGTGAGTTTTCTCTTCTTCTGCAGGGTCAGGTGTGTGTTAGTGGAGCTTCAGTGAGTTTTCTCTTCTTCTGCAGGGTCAGGTGTGTGTTAGTGGAGCTTCAGTGAGTTTTCTCTTCTTCTGCAGGGTCAGGTGTGTGTTAGTGGAGCTTCAGTGAGTTTTCTCTTCTTCTGCAGGGTCAGGTGTGTGTTAGTGGAGCTTCAGTGAGTTTTCTCTTCTTCTGCAGGCTCAGGCGTGGCATGTCCGGGACGGTTCCCCCGTCTCTCTCCGGGACCTGTGGCTGTATTGTGAACGGACTCCTGTATATATTCGGAGGCTGCTGTGATGATGGACAGACTAATGAAGTACAGCTTTATTCAGTGCTGACTCTGTTCTTTTGCATCAGCCAAAGCCAGTACGTTCTTCTGAATAAATGTCTTATTTCAGCTCTACTCAGTGGATCTCCACGACGGGGCGTTCAGCTGGAAGAAGCTCGAGCCCCAGTCCGGGTCTCCGCCGTCGCCGCGAGACAAACTGTCCTGTTGGGTTCATAAAGGAAGGTCAGCGCTTGATACTCATCCACTAATATTTATTAATATGGTCATATCTGTACTGAGTTTTGATGTCCTGCCAGAATGGTGTACTTCGGTGGATATGGCCACAAGCTGCGCAGCGACATCAGGGACCCGAAGAGCTTCGCTGTGGATGAAGCATCATGGGTAGGTGTGCTCGATATGGAGCTGCTCACAGACGAAGAGCGCTGTGAAACGGGTCCGTGTCAGTGTCAGCTTCTCTCGCCAGGCCGAGGACGTCTTCTGGGGGTGGAGCAGTGAAACACACGAGTTTGATCCGGGGAGCAGAAGATGGACTGAACCTCAGACCTTTGTAAGTCATTCAAACGTCATTTAGCATTACCAGCTATGTGAATGCTAGACACAGATGAGTGTGTGTGTGTGTGTGTGTGTGTGTGTGTTCGACAGGGTCGCGCTCCCGCACCGCGAGCCGCTCACGCTAGTGCTACGATCGGCAGTAAAGGTTTCGTATGTGGAGGGAGAATAAAGGTGAGTTACTGTTGTGTTTAATAGAGAAACATCAATCACACTGTTACAGCAGCGGCGTCTCTGAACTCAGCTCTCACACACACACACACACACACTCACACACACACACACTCCTGCCTTTACTGATCACTCCAGAATTACTGTCATGTGCAGTTCTGTTAGCATGCTTGTGTTTGTTTTCTGCACAGGAAACTAGAACATGTGATGTGTTTTGTCTGGATTTGAATTCATGGACATGGTCAGAAATGTAAGACATCTTTCAGGACAGTTACACACTATTTATGTGTGTGTGTGTGTGTGTGAGAGAGAGAGGGCATGTTTAGCTATACTTTTGAAAATTGATTAATAAACATAATAAAATGTGTTTATTTGAAAATGTAAAAATGCAGAAAGTGTTATGTGATGGGTAGGGTTAGTGTCAGCGTCTCCTCCAGTGTGTGTGTGTGTGTGTGTGTGTGTGTGTGTGTTGTACCTGAAGCGGATCTATCTGTGTGTGTTCTGCCGGTCTCTCAGCGTCTCCTGCAGCGTCTCTCCCTCGGGTCGCTCATGGCACACACTCTCACCAGTGTCTGACTCCGCACTCTTTCTGTTCGGTGGACTCAGTGAAGACTGCAGACCCATGAGTGAGTATCAGCACACACACACACACACACACACCCTCTCACACGCGCACACACTCACACACACACACACACACACACACACTCACACACACTCTCTCACACACACACACAGACACACACACACCCTCTCACACGCGCACACACTCACACACACACACACACACACACACACACACACACACTCACACACACTCTCTCACACACACACACAGACACACACACACACTCACACACACTCTCTCACACACACACAGACACACACACACACACACACACACACAGACACACACACACACACACAGACACAGACACACACACACACACACACACACACACACACACACACACACAGACACACACACACACACACAGACACACACACACACACACACTCACACACACTCTCTCACACACACACAGACACACACACACACTCACACACACTCTCTCACACACACAGACACACACACACACACACACACACACACACACAGACACACAGACACACACACACACACACACACTCTCTCACACACATTCTCTCACACACACAGACACACACACACACACACACACACACACACACTCTCTCACAAACACTCTCACACACACACACACTCACACACACTCTCTCACACACACACACAGACACACACACACACACACGCACACACACACACACGCACACACACACTACAGATCAACCCACCCTAACTAGGAGGCGTGCTGGTTGTGTCCAGGCGACGGCTGGCTGCTGGATCTGGAGACGCGAGTCTGGGCGAGGAAGGAGCATCCGCACGAGGACAAGCCACGGTTCGTGAAACATGATCGAGTTTAAACTATCGGTATTTCTACAGGGTTCTATAAGGTCTGCTTTCCTCAGGCTTTGGCACAGCGCTTGTCCCGGAAGAGACTCAGATGTGATTGTGTTCGGAGGAAGTCATGATTATATTCTTCTGGTGGACAAAGTAAGTCTGGAGCTTCTGACACACAGATGAATCCCGCTAACATGAGGAAGGTGTGAGTGAGAACGGTGTGTGTTTCAGGGCCACTGCAACGACGCGCTGGTGTTCCAGACCCAGCCGTACCCGCTGATCCGGTACGATCCCGAACAACCACACACACATCACGGAGAACACACAACTAATGCGCTTTATTCCCACAGGCTATGCCAGGACTTCATCGCAAACCATTCCAGTGTGTTTCAGTCCCAGATCCTGTGTTTACCACCCAAGCTGAGGCGCGCTGTGGAGAACCGGACCAGCAGAACATCACAGAACCTATTCAGAACCGCCCAGTGATTCGCTTTATAAGAAGCTACTGCGTAACACTTTATTTTACAGTGTCCTTGATACATAAGTTACATGTACTTACAGATGACATCACAGTTTCCTCCAGAGCGGCTATATATATAAATTAACTTAAATTAATAACTTTTTTACAACAAAAATTACCCATCACTGAACTTACTTAAGCTGGACTGTGACGCTATTCTCTTCTATAAACAAACTGTGTGTCATTATTGTCCTGTTATCTCAGTAAAGCTGCTCTGAAACTCTGTGTTGTAAAGCGCTGTATAAATAAAGGAGACTTGAATGAGTAATAACAGTAATCTATGCATAATTACATGCAACTAACCCTCAACGAATCCTAATCCCTGACCCTATAGTAAGTACATATAGTTGCTTAATTTTACTCAGTACTTAAATATATAATTACACTGTAACAATGACACCTTAAAATAAAGTGCAACCAGCTTCTGTACATAAGAAAAAAGGTTTACATAAGCTTTGTTTCCAGTCCACAATTAATATTGATACTGTGTAATTAATAGTGTGTGTGTGTGTGTGTTTGGAATGATTTGCTTTATAATAAGCTACTGTACGTCACGTTTGTTTTCTAAATAAATATTGATAAAAGGTCTACATTCAGGATTGTTAAACTATATTTATTTTCCCGTTTTGTGTTTCTTTCTGGGAACCGTTAATTAAACATCGAATGACTCACTTTCTACTGGTCTGGTTAATAATGTGTCTATTGAAAGAGAAAACCATTCAAAATAGTGCACACAGTTAAATGAGTACAATTACTACAAATAAGAAGATAAATATTGAACTGAAGAGACCGGCGCGTTCACGCAAAGAGCGCCTCGACTGCGGACGCGCGCCCTGTTGTGTAGCAGGTTTCCATGGTTACCGAGTCCTCCATTCATCACTACCGAGTTTTTCCGGTCGCTGTAGTTTGGAAAGACCCACAAGAGATTAATACAGCTGGTCAGTAACTTGAAGTTAGCAATCTATAATGGATATGGGCAGCAAACTCGAAGAACTGAATTTGACACGCGATGAAATGAATAGATTCGGTAAAGCGCTAAAAGACGAGAAGTTCCGCGAGTTACTGCAGGAATACGCGGCTGAGATCTCGGACCCGGAGAACCGGAGGAGATATGAGGAGGAGATCACTCAGATGGAGGAGGACAGGGGCAATAACGTGCAGTTTATTCACCCCGAGGCGAATCACGTGCTCAAAACACGCAGCGCGCGCGGGAAATGCTTCATCAACATCTGCTCTAATCCGCGCATCGGTGAACCGTCGTGTGAAGCAGCTCGAGACCGAGGCGGGGAACCGGGTCAGAACTGGCGCTTACCGTTCAGTCTGACACCGGGCCGAGCCGACCGAGACGCCGCGGGGAACGGCTGTGAGGTTTACGATGTCGTTTTCCATCCAGACGCGCTTCACATGGCGGCAAAAAACGCGAGGTTCATGAAACTCATCCACAGGACCGCCATCGGAGGGATCGAAGACTCGTTCCACATCAAGATAGACAGAGAGCAAGTCAAGCAGCTGAAGATGAAGTATAAAGGTGTTGCACATCCAGCTGTGATCCGCAGGCCGATCCCCGGACACCACCAGAAGAACCGGAGCTCCGGTGAGGACATGCTGTCGTTTCCATATCCAGATGAGAATCAAACAGGACCAGAACCAGAACCCGAAGCGAGTCAAAGTCCTCCTAATCCTGATGACCTCAGATCCAAACAGCCCATCAAACCACATTACACCGTAAAATACCGATCAGTCGTGGATTTGCAGGATTACAGGTGCTCCCGAGACTCGGGGCCCGGGGCCCGACCCAGAGAGATCGTGGTCATCATCGATGTGCCGCTGCTGGGATCAGCACTGGACGCTGAGGTGTGTGTGACGGAGCGACGCCTCGTCCTGGAGGCTCCAGAACCAGCGTACCGACTGGACCTTCCGCTCGCCTATCCGGTGGATGAAGAGAAAGGAGATGCAAAATTCAACAGAACTAAGAAACAGTTGACAATCACTCTTCCCGTTCGGCCAGCGAAACCCCCGGAGTTACAGATGAGCTGCGATGAGGCGAAGAGTGACGTCAACGAGGAAGCAGATCAGAACACAAAAGAGGACGGTCTTGATCTGGATCACACAGAAGGTCTTGATCCGGATCACACAAGAGGAGGTCCTGATCCGGATCACACAGAAGGAGGTCCTGATCCGGATCACACAGAAGGTCTTGATCTGGATCACACAGAAGGTCTTGATCCGGATCACACAGGAGGAGGTCCTGATCCGGATCACACAGAAGGTCTTGATCCGGATCACACAGGAGGAGGTGTTGATCCAGATCACACAGGAGGAGGTGTTGATCCAGATCACACAGAAGGTCTTGATCTGGATCAAACAGAAGGTCTTGATCCTGATCACACAGAAGGAGGTCTTGATCCGGATCACACAGGAGGAGGTCTTGATCCGGATCACACAGGAGGAGGTGTTGATCCAGATCACACAGAAGGTCTTGATCCGGATCACACAGGAGGAGGTCTTGATCCGGATCACACAGAATCAGAGCGGAGTCAGCTGACGTGTGATACGACATTTGAGCCTCAATTCACAGATTTAACGACAGATCGACAGACACACGAGATGAGCAACAATCTAATCACCAACCCAACAGAGAACCGGACAGAACCGGATCGGTCTGTAGAAGATGAAACCAACACCAATCGAGCAGTCGACTCTTCATCTGATACAGTACGTGCCCAACTTATAATACTCTCATATATAATATTAATGTATCAAATTCATTGGATTTCCAGTGTGACTGATTTTTGCTCATGATATTACAGTAGATTTTAGTGATGTTTCTCATGATATTACAGTATTACAGTAGATTTTAAGTCAAGTCAAGTCAATATATTTATATAGCGCTTTTCACAATACAGATTGTATCAAAGCTGCTTCACAGTATCAATCAAAACAACCTAACAGTGCTTGTTTATTACTGGAAAAAGACATCCAAGTTTGGTAGAGCTGATCAGTGGTATGATGGGTCATTTAATTTGAAAATCCCCAACTGAGCAAGCCAAAGGCAACAGTGGCAAGGAACCGAAAAACTCCATCAAGTGACCCGATGGTGTCCTAAAACTCCATCAAGTGACCCGATGGTGTCCTAAAACTCCATCAAGTGACCCGATGGTGTCCTAAAACTCCATCAAGTGACCCGATGGTGTCCTAAAACTCCATCAGATGACCCAATGGAGAAAAAAACCTTGGGAGAACCCAGGCTCAGTCGGGGCCAGTTCTCCTCTGGCGTTTATGAAGTAGAGGCCGAATTTACAGTAACTGTAAGATAAAAAATGTATATGAATGCCTGGCTAAATAGATGCGTCTTTAGTCTAGTTTTAAACTGGGAGAACGAGTCTGAGCAACGAACAATATCAGGAAGGCTATTCCAGAGCTTCGGAGCTAAATGTGAAAATGCTCTCCCTCCTTTGGTGGATCTGGATATCCTAGGAATGACTAGAAGCCTTGAATTTAGTGATCTTAAAGAGCGCGATGGATTATAGGGCGATAGAAGATCCGTTAAATAGACTGGAGCTAAACCATTCAGAGCT
The DNA here is from genome assembly GCF_029890125.1 of Rhinichthys klamathensis goyatoka. Taxonomy (NCBI): domain Eukaryota; kingdom Metazoa; phylum Chordata; class Actinopteri; order Cypriniformes; family Leuciscidae; genus Rhinichthys; species Rhinichthys klamathensis. The sequence goes on along the minus strand of NW_026606951.1, from coordinate 1,025,630 downwards.
TTATAAGTCAAAAGCAAGACCTTGTAATCAATACGGAACTTTATAGGTAACCAATAAAGTGACGATAAAATCGGTGTTATATGATCATATTTTCTTGATCTAGTAAGAACTCTAGCGGCTGCATTTTGCACTAACTGTAGCTTGTTTATTGAGGATGCAGGACAACCAGCTAATAAAGCATTACAGTAATCTAGTCTCGAGGTCATGAATGCATGAACTAACTTTTCTGCATCAGAAACTGATAGCATGTTACGTAATTTAGCAATGTTTCTAAGATGGAAAAAGGCAGTTCTTGTAACATATGAAATATGCTTTTCAAAAGACAGGTTGCAGTCTAATGTAACACCCAGGTCTTTTACTGTAGCGGATAAAGTAACAGGGCATCCTAATATGTTAAAGTCGTGCTGTGAAAGGTTTAGTGGACGGTTTTTAGAACCGATAAGTATTACCTCTGTCTTGTCTGGATTTAATAAAAGAAAATTACGCGTCATCCAATCTTTTATATCTTTAACACAATCTGTCAATTTGGATAATTTAGCGTATTCATCTGGCCGTGATGAAATATATATTTGAGTGTCATCGGCATAACAATGGAAGCTAATTCCATGTTTCCTTAGAATATTACCAAGTGGCAGCATATATATTGAGAATAATAAAGGGCCTAACACAGATCCCTGCGGCACTCCATAGTTTGCCGAAGTTATGATCGATTTTTCTCCATTTAAGTAGACGAAATGGTAGCGGTCAGATAAGTATGACCTGAACCAGCTTAATGCCTGTCCTTGAACACCAGTGTAACACCAGTGTAATCTAAGAGTATTGTGTGATCTATAGTGTCGAACGCAGCGCTAAGATCAAGTAAAACTAGTACTGAGATACAGCCTTGGTCCGAAGCTAAAAGTAAATCATTTGTGATTCTAACAAGTCCAGTTTCAGTGCTATGATGTGGCCTGAATCCAGACTGAAACTTTTCATAGATGTCGTTTTCTTGCAAGAAAGAGCCGAGTTGAACGGACACAACTTTTTCTAATATTTTTGACATGAATGGAAGATTTGAGATGGGTCTGTAATTTGCAAGGTTATTTGGATCTAATTGCGGTTTCTTAATAAGAGGTTTTATAACTGCCAGCTTGAATGTTCTTGGAACATGACCTAAAGATAAAGACGAGTTAATAATATTGAGAAGAGGCTCTTCCACTACAGGTAACACTTCTTTCAGTAGTTTAGTGGGTATTGGATCCAATAAACATGTTGTTGTTTTAGATGAAGTGATAAGTTTATTTAACTCTTTTTGTTCTATGGTTGTAAAGCATTGTAATTGTTCTTGCGGGGTGATAATTGCGACTTAATTATAAGGCGCGAGCAAAGATTGAGCGTTTACGATTGTGGTTCTGATGCTTTCAATTTTCTCGGTGAAGAAGTTAATGAAATCATTACTACTAAACTGTAACGAGGAATTTTGTTCAGACGACGTCTGTTTATTTGTTAGTCTAGCCACGGTATTAAATAAAAACCTTGGATTATTTCGGTTGTTTTCTATTAGTTTGCTGAGATGCTCAGCCCTGGCTGCTTTAAGGGCCTTTTTATAACGTGACATAGGCATACTGTCTTTCCACGCGATTCTAAAGACCTCTAAATTAGTTTTTTTCCATTTACGCTCTAAAGCGTCTGCTAAATGACTAAATGTAAATTACGGGTTTCTCTCTTTAAAACATACGTAGTAGTATTATTGTACCATGGTGCTATACTTTTTTTCTCTGACCTTTTTTAATCTAATGGGTGCGACAATATCCAATGTTCTAGAGAGAATGGAGCTCATAGTGCTAGTTAATTCACACTATGAGATTTTAGTGATGTTGCTCATGATATTACAGTATATTAGTGATGTTGCTCATGATATTACAGTATATTAGTGATGTTGCTCATGATATTACAGTATATTAGTGATGTTGCTCATGATATTACAGTATATTAGTGATGTTGCTCATGATATTACAGTATATTAGTGATGTTTCTCATGATATTACAGTATATTAGTGATGTTGCTCATGATATTACAGTATATTAGTGATGTTGCTCATGATATTAGGTATGTCGCTGCAGGGGTTCGTCAGGGAATCTCACCGTCTCCACGGTAGAGATGAAGAGGCAGAAAACACGTCACTTCAGACCGATGACAACACACTGATCCATCAGCAAACCAGCAGCTCCGTGACGCAGCGGGAGGATCCCAACTCTACTCGGGAGGATCCCAGCTCTACTCGGGAAGCTGAAGGTCCAGAGTCGAAGCATTCTTCAGGAGACTGCGGGAGCGACGGGAATGCTGGGATACGGTCGGAGGACCCAGTGGTGAGAGAGACCAGTCACATGACCTCGGCCGCCTTGCGTTTCCAGAACACTCTGTGCTTTGATTTGGACTAAACGTCAAATTTATATTCTTGGAAAGTCATTTAATTAGTTACAATAAACTGTGAATAAAGTTTAGTGTTTAAATCTGGAGTAAAAAAAAATATTTTTTTGTAAATCACCAAAAATGCTCAAACTTAAAACAGAGGTTGACCTTGAGATTGGAAAAAGAATAGAAATAAAACTTGAAATAAAAGAAAATTGCACAAATATGAAGAAATATGGTGTGAAATCATTTATCATGTTTCTTTGTTATACTACATTTTATTAGTTTCACAAAGCATTTGTTGTGTTGCAGGAATTCACAGTCTTTTCCACAAAAGATAAAAGAGAATAAACAGAAACACAAGCGGGGTCATCTGAGGTCGCGCTGCACGCAGCCGTCCATGAACTCGCAGTAACACACGAGCGAGCAGAAGTGTTTCTGCACCGGCGCCTCGGTGCCGCCCATGTTGTCCACCAGAACCACCGTGTGCGACACCAGGTGCAGGTTCATGCCCACCGCCGTCTGGATGAAGGAGTTCACACACGCGCGCCCGCAGTCACACACCTTACAGAAGTCCAGCTCGTCACACAGCTGGAAGGGGACGAGGTGAGGCCCGTGCGGGATCCTGAACACAAGAACAAGCACACGTTAGCGGGATCCTAAACACAAGAACACAGGCACACGTTAGCGGGATCCTGAACACAAGAACACAGGCACACGTTAGCGGGATCCTGAACACAAGAACACAAGCACACGTTAGCGGGATCCTGAACACAAGAACAAGCACACGTTAGCGGGATCCTGAACACAAGAACAAGCACACGTTAGCGAAATCCTGAACACAAGAACACAGGCACACGTTAGCGGGATCCTGAACACAAGAACACGTTAGCGGGATCCGGAACACAAGAACACGTTAGCGGGATCCTGAACACAAGAACAAGCACACGTTAGCGGGATCCGGAACACAAGCACACGTTAGCGGGATCCTGAACACAAGAACAAGCACACGTTAGCGGGATCCTGAACACAAGAACACAAGCACACGTTAGCGGGATCCTGAACACAAGCACACGTTAGCGGGATCCTGAACACAAGAACAAGCACACGTTAGCGGGATCCTGAACACAAGAACAAGCACACGTTAGCGGGATCCTGAACACAAGAACAAGCACACGTTAGCGAAATCCTGAACACAAGAACACAGGCACACGTTAGCGGGATCCTGAACACAAGAACACGTTAGCGGGATCCGGAACACAAGCACACGTTAGCGGGATCCTGAACACAAGAACAAGCACACGTTAGCGGGATCCTGAACACAAGAACACAAGCACACGTTAGCGGGATCCTGAACACAAGAACAAGCACACGTTAGCGGGATCCTGAACACAAGAACACAAGCACACGTTAAGCGGGATCCTGAACACAAGAACAAGCACACGTTAGCGGGATCCTGAACACAAGAACACAAGCACACGTTAGCGGGATCCTGAACACAAGCACACGTTAGCGGGATCCTGAACACAAGAACACAGGCACACGTTAGCGGGATCCTGAACACAAGAACACAAGCACACGTTAGCGGGATCCTGAACACAAGAACACAGGCACACGTTAGCGGGATCCTGAACACAAGAACACGTTAGCGGGATCCGGAACACAAGCACACGTTAGCGGGATCCTGAACACAAGAACAAGCACACGTTAGCGGGATCCTGAACACAAGAACACAAGCACACGTTAGCGGGATCCTGAACACAAGAACAAGCACACGTTAGCGGGATCCTGAACACAAGAACACAAGCACACGTTAAGCGGGATCCTGAACACAAGAACAAGCACACGTTAGCGGGATCCTGAACACAAGAACACAAGCACACGTTAGCGGGATCCTGAACACAAGAACACAAGCACACGTTAGCGGGATCCTGAACACAAGAACACAAGCACACGTTAGCGGGATCCTGAACACAAGAACACAAGCACACGTTAGCGGGATCCTGAACACAAGCACACAGGCACACGTTAGCGGGATCCTGAACACAAGAACAAGCACACGTTAGCGGGATCCTGAACACAAGAACAAGCACACGTTAGCGGGATCCTGAACACAAGAACAAGCACACGTTAGCGGGATCCTGAACACAAGAACAAGCACACGTTAGCGGGATCCTGAACACAAGAACAAGCACACGTTAGCGGGATCCTGAACACAAGAACACAAGCACACGTTAGCGGGATCCTGAACACAAGAACACAAGCACACGTTAGCGGGATCCTGAACACAAGAACACAAGCACACGTTAGCGGGATCCTGAACACAAGAACACAAGCACACGTTAGCGGGATCCTGAACACAAGCACACAGGCACACGTTAGCGGGATCCTGAACACAAGAACAAGCACACGTTAGCGGGATCCTGAACACAAGAACAAGCACACGTTAGCGGGATCCTGAACACAAGAACAAGCACACGTTAGCGGGATCCTGAACACAAGAACAAGCACACGTTAGCGGGATCCTGAACACAAGAACAAGCACACGTTAGCGGGATCCTGAACACAAGAACAAGCACACGTTAGCGGGATCCTGAACACAAGAACAAGCACACGTTAGCGGGATCCTGAACACAAGAACAAGCACACGTTAGCTGCAGGGTTTCCGTTGTCCGGTAATTACCGGACATTGGCCGGGAAAAAAATTAAATGTCCGACAAAATTAAATCTCTCCGGTCAAATTGTCCGATTAAAATTGCGTAATAATCCCGCCCCCCTAACACAATATGAATTTGAGAATAAGCCTAAAATGTATAAAGAAAAAATACAGCCGACCTTTGGCTATGTTATAAAGGAACAGGCTCTACCGTTTGAAAGTTATTAAACAACATCGCATGCTGCATTTCAAATAAAGCGCACGCCTGGAACGGCTGTAATATAGACTAGGGCTGGGCGATATGGGCAAAAAAATGTATCACCATAATTTTTTTATATCAGTCGATATCGATAATTATCACGATAAATGTCAAATCTTTATTTCTTTCAAGTTTAATGGCAGATTTTTGCTCCTAAGTGAAAGTTGTAGAAACCAGTGCGTTAATTGTGGTTTTAAACTACTCTTTATTGTCAGAACATATCATGACAAACACTTGCCAAACATATTTCTTAGTTTCTGCATGTGCTAATGGGGGATATTGTTTCAAGTCTTAAAACAGGTTTGTGTTGCCTGACTTTGATGGCACGTATCTTCAGCACAGTTTGCAGTGCAGGCTGCAATATTAATATTACGTTTTATCTCGAAACACATATTTGACAGTGAGTTGACAGTAAATCTGCATCCTAACTCAAGCTACTACTATGTTAAATGTATGTTCATTAACAAAAACAGTAACATCTGTTAAAAAAAATGTAACAACCACATTTTTATTTGGTAAAATGTAATATTCTGACTGTTTGAGTTTTATTAAAATTAACCATTGGTTATCCAGTATCATGCATTTAGATCATGATAACCCCAGATAAAACCAGGCATAGGCTATAGCACCTCACTATCATGGCAAAATGTAACTTTATGGTTTATGGTATTTGTATGTAAAACAGTAGCCTAAATACATTATTAAATACTGTAATTATATTCCATTAGTCATTTAATACATTGTCTACATTAATAATATAATACAATTCAACATCCCACATTCCATGGTGCAGTTAATATTACTAGGCTAACGTTACAGTAAATCCATGGTAAATGGATTCAGTATCAATTCAGATAGACTATCGTTGCGCACAGTGTTTCTCCTGTTCGTCAGCGCTGTTTCATCTGCCTTTAAACTGGTTTAAATCACCGAGTCATTTGTGTTCTTCGCTGAACTCAAGCGCTTCTCACTGGATCTCGTGAGCGAGACGATCAGAGTAAACGCGTCTGCTCAGACTGCTCTAGTGAGCTCGCGCTGCCGTTTGGACTTTGAGCCGAGCGGATAAACGGTCCGTGTGGCGCGCGGTTCAAATGAGTTTCGTTCCGCTTTTGGCGCATAAACATTATCGAACATTTATCGAACTCTTGATATCGTTTTATCGAGAAAAATTATATCGCGATAATTATCGTTATCGTTTTATCGCCCAGCCCTAATATAGACCTAAACAACGACCGATTGAGTGAGACGTTTCAGATATGGCCAGGCCCAGGCAGCCTTAAAGGAACACTCCACCGCTTTGTTTTTTTAAATTGGGGCTATTCACGGTCTCCCCTAGAGTTAGATAGGTGGGCAAATGCATTTTTGGAAGCACAGGCGAAGCACTGCTACTTGGGCGCAGAGATATCACGCAACACCTGAAATAAAGCTTGCCACAAATAACCGGCGAAAGTAATGATTATGCATGAAACATTTGAATTATTGATAAAGTTGATAAATTGATAAAGTTGACGATGCAGACTCGCCATCTTCGCAGTAGTGAACGCGCCTATAGAGAGAAGTGTGCATGCGCCGGCGCCTCCGTGTCCTGATTAGCCTATATTGTCCACTATATTTATATTTATAAACTTTATCAATAATATCAATGGACCTGGCCATATTTGAAACGTCTCACTCAATCGTTCGTTGTTTAGGTCTATATTACAGCCGTTCCAGGCGTGCGCTTTATTTGAAATGCAGCATGCGATGTTGTTTAATAACTTTCAAACGGTAGAGCCTGTTCCTTTATAACATAGCCAAAGGTCGGTGTATTTTTGCTTTATACATTTTAGGCTTATTCTCAAATTCATATTGTGTGAGGGGGGCGGGATTATTAAGCAGGACAATTTGACTGGAGAGATTTAATTTTGTCGGACATTTCATTTTTTTCCCGGCCAATGTCCGGTATTTACCGGACAACGGAAACCCTGAGGCACACGTTAGCGGGATCCTGAACACAGCCACACAAGAATACTCCGCTCAGATGCTCTGCTGTGCAGCCTATACATGCGTGTGGCGAGGCGTGCGATTTTCAAATAATAATCGAATAATTCCCAGCAATTATCAAATATTATTTTTGCTTGAAATGCCCATCCCTAACATTAGCATGAACGCGTGACGTCAGCAAACCTACGTTAGCTCACCTGAGGTCGACCACGGCGCGCGCCGTCAGCTCTTGCAGCGTCAGCGGGAACGTCAGACGGATCGTGTGCTCCAGAGCATTGGCTTGAGTAAACGGGTTCCCGAACAGGTCCAGGTTCTCCAGGCACAGCTTCCTGAAGCCCGCAGGAAGTACCGAGAGCTGGTTCTGAGCCGCGGAGAGGAAGCGTAGCTTGGAGAGCCGGCCGATGTGGAAAGGGAGCCGCTGGAGCTGGTTAGCATCCAGGCGCAGATTCACCAGGTGCCGTAGCTGGCAGAAGCGCGCGGGCAGAACCGTCAGCTGGTTCTGGCTCAGGTCCAGATGCTGCAGTGAGGTCTGGAGAGTGGACACACACAGGGCGTCAGGGAAGCTCTGCAGGCGGTTGTTGTGCAGGATGAGTTCCGCGAGGCAGCGCAGGTCCCCGATGGTGGCCGGCAGCTTACGGATGTGGTTGTTGCTAAGGTCGAGCCGGCGCAGCGACCGCAGCGCTAGCATCCGCATGTCCACGCGGGTCAGCCGGCAGTACGACACCTGCAGCTGCTCCAGGGAGAAGGGGAAGCTGGACGCTAGCGGGTAGTCCTTCTTAGACAGAATGCTGAGCTTCTTCTTGGGCTTCTCCACGTCGCGTGCGCGGACCGGGCCGAGGGAGGATAGCGGGAGCGAGTCCGTGTCACTTCCTCTGTGAGCCAGTCGCGCGGCGGACAGGAAGCTCTTCAAGCTGCTGGTGTCGGCCTGAAAAAAAAACACACACACATCAAGCGTTGTAGAAGCAGCTTTTTATTAGCATCAGGATTCTATTAATGCAAATGCAGGTCTGCAGGAAGTAGAACATTCCCTCGGCTTCTGTGAACCAGGTCAGATTACTGAGGATCACAGTCAGAGTATAAACTCAAAACTGATGCAATATGACTGATAGAAGTATAAAAAGAATCTCTGCTACATCAACAAAACAGAGGATTTATCAATCCAGTGCATTATTCTCACAGAACACTTAAAATGGAAACTCCCTTATTTTATATCAGAGTAGCTGATTCAATAACAGTCAGAGAAAACATTTATATTCACAAAAAACTTGATCAAAATCGTTTACATTTTGATCAGATTAAAATCCTTATATGAGTCAACAACTCATTTATCATCAGATTATCAGTTTGCTGGTTTCAAGAATAAAAAAAACAGTAATAACTGCACTTTGGATTGACTGTGTGATGATATTTATCAACATTGATTTAAAACACACTGGTGTCATTACAAACATGACGGCTCAAGTCTTTCTCCAGTAGAACTGAAAGCACATCTTTACTTTACTCAGACAGATGTCGATCGCAGGCTCCTTCAGTCGAACCGTGGCTTTGCCCTCTTCCACAAACCAGGTGAAGAACTTCTCAATGTTCTCCTTCAGCTGCAGAGAAAACACACACAGATTCAAGACCTGGAGGAGAACAGATCGGGCCATGAGGAAGACGAGGAAGGCTTGCCTTGTATTTGGACCCGCTTCTGTCTTTGGCAGTGCAGATCAGCAGAAACAGGCTGTGGTTCTGGGAGCTTCTGTCCTGCTTCCCGATGGATAAAACAGCCCGGCTGGGTTTGCCTTTATTCTTCAGACCGAATGTTGGTAACATCCGATTAACAACCTCCACATCACACTGAAGCTTCATCCTTCAGCAGTCTCTGTGTGTGTGTGTGTGTGTGTGTGTGATAGAGAGAGAGAGTGTGTCTGTCTGTGTGTGAAACCAGGACAAACACAACACAACAACAGAGGAGACAGGGTTAGTTAGGCTCTGTGCTAGTTAGGTTCTGTGCTAGTTAGGGTCAGTTAAGTTAGTCACGTAACGTTATCGGTTATATGTTCTGCAAGTATTTCGCTTTAAAAAGCATATTTCTCCATTTAATATCAACAATACTGTGTTTGAATACTGTGTCGATTAGTAGCTGGTTACGAACACTAACTGGTTGGTATAGATTAGTATACACGTGTTTAGTAAATAAGCTCAGAGCCTCAGACTGAAATACACCGAGAAATAAACAAACCTGAAGTTCTGAGGCGCTCGCGCTTCTTCCGTTCAAAATCGGCTAATTAGCAAACCGGTAGATCCATAGCACAATTTCAGCCAAAACTCAGACCTATTGAGTAAAATACCTAATCTTGGAGCACAAGATCGTGTTTAAAACAGCAGACGGAAAAGATGTTTCATGTTTAATCTGTTGCGTAACGCGCGCTTCCAAGCGTCGCACATGCGCAGTGAACGCTGACTGACCTCACTAATATGGCGGCATCATTTTACCAGAAGATATTTCCGGTGAGGCCTTTCTGAATTAAAAACAGTTTTAATTCAAACGAGCAGCGCTACTCATGACAACAAGCTACTCTCCATGACTCTCCACTCGTTCATCACACTGAAGTGACAGCATTAGTAGTTCCCGTTCGTGTGAGTAGTTTTCTGTCATTCGACTAGCGGTGAGCGCGCATCAGCTGCTCAATCAAAACAACACGACAGTGGGGATAATTCACTCGATTTGATCAATAATACAACTGATTATTGTCAAATAAACGGATTGTTTATTCTGTGGTCACACTGACAGGATATATGAAGCTCTATAGGGATTTTATCCATATTATAAAAATTGTAATTACAGGATTGTAATACCAGTGTGTGTTTAACTGTAACTTTACTTGTGAGGGCCAGATTACCTCACTTATACAGCGAATAGTGAGGATATTTTACTGGTCTGTTTCTGTAATATCTTGGTTTAAGAGCTGGGTAAGTTATAACCTGATATAAAACAATGGAAATCTATGATATACGAGTTAGTGTGTGTGTGTGTGTGTGTGTGTGAGAGAGAGAGAGAGAGAGAGTGTGTGTGTGTGTGCTTTTGTGTGTATGTGAGTGTTTGTGAGAGAGTGTGTTTTTATGTGTATGGTGAGTGAGTGTGTGCGAGAGAGAGAGAGAGAGAGAGAGAGAGAGAGAGAGAGAGTGTGTGTGTGTGTGTGTAAAAGCAGCCTGCAGATGAACAGTGAGTAGATGCTTTATTGAAATGTGTCCCACTCTAGTGACGGTCTGACATGGAAGAAGATCTTGTCCAGAACATGGAGGATGAGGATGAGGATGAGTTTGAGTGGGACGCAGGAGGCGAGGAGGACGAGGAGGACGAAGGCTTCTGGCTGCAGGAGGAGGAGGTGTGTGTGTCCAGAGCGAGTCCAGCGGAGCGCAGCGGACACATCGCGGTCACCGACGGCTCCTGCATGTTCGTCTGGGGAGGATATAAGGTATAACACCAGACGCTATACTGTTTATTACACGGCTCTGGGGAATACTTGATGCTGATTGGCCAATCACACATCCAGCGGTATATTATTCCCAGATAACAACCGCTGAAAACAGAAACACAGGCTCATCCACAGAAGCTCTGCGTTTAATGAAAGTAAAATATTTCAACTCAATATTTCGTGTCTAATTATTTATTTATGTGGCAAGTATCCATGGTGTATTCAGGTGTAGGTGTGTGTGTGTGTGTGTGTTATCTCAGAATAAACCCCCTTAATGTGTAGGCGTGTGTGTGTGTGTGTGTGTGTGTGTGTGTGTGTGTTATCTCAGAATAAACCCCCTTCAGGTGTAGGTGTGTGTGTGTGTGTGTATGTGTGTGTGTGTGTGTTATCTCAGAATAAACCCCCTTCAGGTGTAGGCGTGTGTGTGTGTGTGTGTGTTATCTCAGAATAAACCCCGTTCAGGTGTGTGTGTGTTATCTCAGAATAAACCCCCTTCAGGTGTGTGTGTGTGTTATCTCAGAATAAACCCGACAGGGGGATCAGGTCTTCATCAGCTTGAAGGAGGTTTATTCTGAGATAACACACACACACACACACACCTGCAGGGGGTTTATTCTGAGATAACACAAACAAACACACACACACACCTGAAGGGGGTTTATTCTGAGATAACACACACACACACAAACACACCTGAAGGGGGTTTATTCTGAGATAACACACACATCTGAAGGGGGTTTATTCTGAGATAACACACACACACCTGAAGGGGGTTTATTCTGAGATAACACACACACACACACACACACACACCAGAAGGGGGTTTACTCTGAGATAACAACCGGCTGGATGTACATTATCCCTTACGTGAAGAGTCATCTCACACTAACTCTGTAACCCTAACCCTATACTGTCAGAATGCAGATGCTGAAGCGACTGAATTCACTGACTTGTACTTGCCGAAGAACGAAATCTGGATCTACAACATGGAGACAGGAAGATGGTGAGTTCCCTGAGTAGGGCCCTATGAAATCCGTTTTATTTTTTCCCAAATTCCGTTTTTTCCGTTTTCATTTTTGGGAATTAATTTTTTTTTATCCTTTACTGTTATTTTAGTCATAAAAAGAGTGTGCTTTTAAAGTTAATGGTTAAAATGAATACAAATAAAATAGGAATGACCTTAAATTACAGACATTTACTGAGTAGCCTTTTCAGGACAAATACTGCATGATCCAACATGACACTGCACTCTTCAAGTAACAACAAAATATGGTTATGAGCTTTAAACTGTCCAGTAAAATAAATTATATTAGTTTAAAGTTAAGGTTAGCTAGTTTGTAGCTAGTTCCACCACAAGGCTGCTAAAGGAGGTTGGAATCAGAGGACAGGCTCAGCGGAAGGCCATCAAAGACCTTGCAATTGCTGCCGAAAGAAGCAGTCACTGGCTGTGGCTGAAGCGGAAGGAGACGGTATGGGCTGCCAAGTGACCTCATGGAGCCTCCGGTGCGACACACACCCAGGTCTGATCAACCTGTGGTGGGCCAGCCTCGGGTGAGGGTCTATTGTGATAAAAGGCCGAAACACCCAATGAGGCCGGGGTGCACAACTGAGGATGTGTCGTATTGGAGGCACCAAGCGGTCATCCCCCAATCCAACCCTACCCAAGAGGACATCTCCAACAACAGCGCTTGCTGAACATCAAGGGATTTTAACACCTAGTCCTAATAAGCATATTGAACTCTGGTTTGGAACCAGTGACTACTGTGAAAGGGCAGTTGACAACCTGGGAAAGACCTGGTGACAGCCTGAAGAGACTGCTGACAGGAGGGAACAGACCCCAACGGGGCTGGCATGGGCTAGCAACCCATGTCGGCAGGAGCCAGTCACAACACAATGACTCGGATACACCCAACCATTGCTACGAAAAATTCAAGAGGAAGATGACTCATTGGCAGATCACACGGTAACAGACCTTGGAACGGAAACGACGACGACACAGATGATCAGCAAGACAGTTGACGGAGTAACAGCACTGGCAGGACACAGACTACAAAGCTGCATCTGTGGCTGGACAAAGATCACATCGGAGAAGGGTCTCAAGATCCACCAGGGCAGAAAAAAGTGCCTAAAAGAGCTTACCAAGGGACCCCGCATTGACCACTACTTCCTCAGAGGTAGGGCGAATCAGTCGGATGAAGCCCAGTGGCAGGATACTCACCACAGTCCACAGGGTATCAGCAGCCCAGACGAAGCTCTGTCAAGCACAGCTCCACCAACGGACATGAGCCCAGACCCCAGCCAGTCACAGCCAGCGGTAGAGAGGAAAATGGATGGACGAAAGCCTCAAATTCTGTGGCCCAAATCCTGCCAGAAAAAGGAGTGGGGAACCATCGACACAGACCTTGTCCATCTTCTAGAAGGTCTGAAAGGAGGTGTCGAAAGAAAATTGGAGAAGATAGGAGAGATCATCTATAGCTATGGCGCAGAGAGATTTGGAGTAAAAAGCAAGGACCACAGTACTCCGAAGGAACCTTCAGCCCATCTTAAGTCCAGGAGGCAGCAAGAGATTCAGCGACTTGTGAAAGAGAGAAGATGCCTGAGAAGACAGTGGAAGAAGGCTACAGAAGTGGAAAGGGAAGGAATTGAGGTGTTACAGGGTGACAGCAAGCAACGCCTTGCAACGCTGCGAAGAGCAGAATGCTTGAGAAAGCAACATAAGAAGAAAGAGAGAACAAGGACTGCTTTCTATAGAGATCCCTACAAGTTCGCCAAAGACCTCTTTGTCAAAGAGAAAACCAGGACTCTTAATGTACCTGTGAGGGAACTGGAGGAGCACCTTAGAAAGACCTACTCCGACAATCAGAGGCATGTACCAGCCACCATCCCAGATGACATGCCACCAATCCAACCACCTGAGCACCAGTTGGACACAAGACCCCCAACATGGAGTGAAGTTGAGAACACAGTAAAGCGAGCAAGAGCAGCATCAGCCCCTGGGCCAAACGGTGTTCCATATAGGCTCTATAAAAACACACCAGGCGTCTTGAAGTTCCTCTGGAAGCTAATGAGAGTGACATGGGGAAAAGGCTTAATACCGAAGGCATGGCGAAGGGGAGGAGGGATCCTGATTCCCAAAGAGAAGAACTCCTCAACCATCCACCAATTCCGGCAGATCAGTTTACTGAATGTGGAAGGAAAAATTTTCTTCAGTGTTGTGGCACAAAGACTCTCAGCATTCCTGCAAAAGAACAAATATATTGACAACTCAGTGCAGAAGGCAGGGATAAGAGGTTTCTCTGACGGTGTGTGTGTGTGAGGCGCTTAAGCTGCTGCTGACAGTGTGTGTGTGTGTGAGGCGCTCGAGCTGCTGCTGATGGTGTGTGTGTGTGAGGCGCTCGAGCTGCTGCTGATGGTGTGTGTGTGTGAGGCGCTCAAGCTGCTGCTGACGGTGTGTGTGTGTGAGGCGCTCAAGCTGCTGCTGACGGTGTGTGTGTGTGTGAGGCGCTCGAGCTGCTGCTGATGGTGTGTGTGTGTGAGGCGCTCAAGCTGCTGCTGATGGTGTGTGTGTGTGAGGCGCTCAAGCTGCTGCTGATGGTGTGTGTGTGTGAGGCGCTCAAGCTGCTGCTGACGGTGTGTGTGTGTGTGAGGCGCTCAAGCTACTGCTGATGGTGTGTGTGTGTGAGGCGCTCAAGCTGCTGCTGATGGTGTGTGTGTGTGAGGCGCTCAAGCTGCTGCTGATGGTGTGTGTGTGTGAGGCGCTCAAGCTGCTGCTGATGGTGTGTGTGTGTGAGGCGCTCAAGCTGCTGCTGATGGTGTGTGTGTGTGAGGCGCTCGAGCTGCTGCTGACGGTGTGTGTGTGTGTGAGGCGCTCAAGCTGCTGCTGATGGTGTGTGTGTGTGAGGCGCTCAAGCTGCTGCTGACGGTGTGTGTGTGTGTGAGGCGCTCAAGCTGCTGCTGACGGTGTGTGTGTGTGTGAGGCGCTCGAGCTGCTGCTGATGGTGTGTGTGTGTGAGGCGCTCGAGCTGCTGCTGATGGTGTGTGTGTGTGAGGCGCTCGAGCTGCTGCTGATGGTGTGTGTGTGTGAGGCGCTCAAGCTGCTGCTGATGGTGTGTGTGTGTGAGGCGCTCAAGCTGCTGTTGATGGTGTGTATGTGTGAGGCGCTCAAGCTGCTGCTGACGGTGTGTGTGTGTGTGAGGCGCTCGAGCTGCTGCTGATGGTGTGTGTGTGTGAGGCGCTCAAGCTGCTGCTGATGGTGTGTGTGTGTGAGGCGCTCGAGCTGCTGCTGATGGTGTGTGTGTGTGAGGCGCTCAAGCTGCTGCTGACGGTGTGTGTGTGTGAGGCGCTCAAGCTGCTGCTGACGGTGTGTGTGTGTGTGAGGCGCTCAAGCTGCTGCTGATGGTGTGTGTGTGTGAGGCGCTCAAGCTGCTGCTGACGGTGTGTGTGTGTGAGGCGCTCAAGCTGCTGCTGACGGTGTGTGTGTGTGTGAGGCGCTCAAGCTGCTGCTGATGGTGTGTGTGTGTGAGGGCGCTCAAGCTGCTGCTGACGGTGTGTGTGTGTGAGGCGCTCGAGCTGCTGCTGACGGTGTGTGTGTGTGAGGCGCTCGAGCTGCTGCTGATGGTGTGTGTGTGTGAGGCGCTCAAGCTGCTGCTGACGGTGTGTGTGTGTGTGAGGCGCTCGAGCTGCTGCTGACGGTGTGTGTGTGTGAGGCGCTCAAGCTGCTGCTGACGGTGTGTGTGTGTGTGAGGCGCTCAAGCTGCTGCTGACGGTGTGTGTGTGTGAGGCGCTCAAGCTGCTGCTGACGGTGTGTGTGTGTGTGAGGCGCTCAAGCTGCTGCTGATGGTGTGTGTGTGTGAGGCGCTCGAGCTGCTGCTGACGGTGTGTGTGTGTGTGAGGCGCTCGAGCTGCTGCTGATGGTGTGTGTGTGTGAGGCGCTCAAGCTGCTGCTGATGGTGTGTGTGTGTGAGGCGCTCAAGCTGCTGCTGACGGTGTGTGTGTGTGAGGCGCTCAAGCTGCTGCTGACGGTGTGTGTGTGTGTGAGGCGCTCGAGCTGCTGCTGATGGTGTGTGTGTGTGAGGCGCTCAAGCTGCTGCTGATGGTGTGTGTGTGTGAGGCGCTCAAGCTGCTGCTGACGGTGTGTGTGTGTGAGGCGCTCAAGCTGCTGCTGACGGTGTGTGTGTGTGTGAGGCGCTCAAGCTGCTGCTGATGGTGTGTGTGTGTGAGGCGCTCAAGCTGCTGCTGACGGTGTGTGTGTGTGTGAGGCGCTCGAGCTGCTGCTGATGGTGTGTGTGTGTGAGGCGCTCAAGCTGCTGCTGATGGTGTGTGTGTGTGAGGCGCTCAAGCTGCTGCTGATGGTGTGTGTGTGTGTGTGTGTGTGTGTGTGCAGGCGTGTGAGGTGCTCAAGCTGCTGCTGATGGTGTGTGTGTGTGTGTGTGTGTGTGTGTGCAGGCGTGTGAGGTGCTCGAGCTGCTGCTGATGGTGTGTGTGTGTGTGTGTGTGTGTTAGGGCTGTCAAAATTGCTCAAAAATGACGTTCGAATATTCCCTCTAAAAAAACCACATATATTCGAACTATTCGAATATCTGGTTGGGCATTTTGTCAATGACGCGCATTACGTCAATAACAGGACAAATTAATACAAAGAGACACAACTACTTGTATAGTTAGTTTATTTAAGTTTAAACATATTTGACAACGTAATAACTTACACAAAACCAAGTAAATCAACTAATGGCCAAGACCGCAGACCTTACTCTCGCTCGCACTCACAGGCACTCTTTCTCTCTCTCTCTCTCTCTCGCCCTCACGCTCTCTGCGCATAACGGTTTAAATGAACAACAATAAACAAATGTTGAGTGGCGTGCTGATCAAGAGTTTTGTGCAAGCAATTTAAGGTCGCGACTCTTGTCCTAAACATAGCAGGCTTCATTCGGTGATTGAAACAAATATTATTAACATTAATTGAAGTTTTACAGTATATAGAACCGACATTGAACGCTCCGAGCGAGCTGTGCTGTGGTAAACTCATGGGTAAACTGCTGCTAGCAAGCCTGCTACTATGGCTATTTCGAGGGTGTCTGGCCACGCCCCCTTGGCGGGCTCTGACGTGTCTGATGTAATGCTAGCTCATTGGCGCACACGTTGGAGGCGCCCGCGCCATTGGATGTGCAGTTGCCGCTGCACAGCCAATGAGTGAGCCAGACACTCACTGTGCTAGCTGTGCTGCTGGAAAATTCGTTTTACATTTAAGCTTCAGAATTTTACCACTCGCAAAGCAGACAGCCGCGCCTCTAATATAGCGGGCGTGTTTTTCCCACAGTCTATGGTTTTTCCACATGATTCGAATATTAATTTTCACCTTCGAATTTCTGTTTTTTTTAAAACTATTCGAATATATATTCGAATTTAGAATATTCGTTGACAGCCCTAGTGTGTGTGTGTGTGCAGGCGTGTGAGGTGCTCGAGCTGCTGCTGATGGTGTGTGTGTGTGTGTGTGTGCAGGCGTGTGCAGTGCTCCGAGGGCGAGGTGCCGGACTCCATGTCGGGCGGCTGCGGCTCCAGTGTGGACGGAGTTCTGTACGTGTTCGGCGGACACCAGGCCAGAGGAAACACCAACACAGTGAGGCTTTATAACGACACGGACACTATAATGATCTCTGCGCTGATGTGTGTGTCTGAAGCTCCAGATGTTGGTGTGTGTGTGTGTCTGAAGCTCCAGATGTTGGTGTGTGTGTGTGTCTGAAGCTCCAGATGTTGGTGTGTGTGTGTGTCTGAAGCTCCAGATGTTGGTGTGTGTGTGTGTCTGAAGCTCCAGATGTTGGTGTGTGTGTGTGTCTGAAGCTCCAGATGTTGGTGTGTGTGTGTGTCTGAAGCTCCACATGTTGGTGTGTGTGTCTGAAGCTCCAGATGTTGGTGTGTGTGTGTGTGTGTCTGAAGCTCCAGATGTTGGTGTGTGTGTGTGTCTGAAGCTCCAGATGTTGGTGTGTGTGTGTGTGTCTGAAGCTCCAGATGTTGGTGTGTGTGTGTCTGAAGCTCCAGATGTTGGTGTGTGTGTGTGTGTGTGTGTGTGTGTGTGTCTGAAGCTCCACATGTTGGTGTGTGTGTGTGTGTGTCTGAAGCTCCACATGTTGGTGTGTGTGTGTGTGTGTGTGTGTGTCTGAAGCTCCAGATGTTGGTGTGTGTGTGTGTCTGAAGCTCCAGATGTTGGTGTGTGTGTCTGAAGCTCCAGATGTTGGTGTGTGTGTGTGTGTGTCTGAAGCTCCAGATGTTGGTGTGTGTGTGTGTGTGTCTGAAGCTCCAGATGTTGGTGTGTGTGTGTGTCTGAAGCTCCAGATGTTGGTGTGTTTGTGTGTCTGAAGCTCCAGATGTTGGTGTGTGTGTGTGTGTGTCTGAAGCTCCAGATGTTGGTGTGTGTGTGTGTCTGAAGCTCCAGATGTTGGTGTGTGTGTGTGTGTGTGTGTGTGTGTGTCTGAAGCTCCACATGTTGGTGTGTGTGTGTGTCTGAAGCTCCAGATGTTGGTGTGTGTGTGTGTCTGAAGCTCCAGATGTTGGTGTGTGTGTGTGTCTGAAGCTCCAGATGTTGGTGTGTGTGTGTGTCTGAAGCTCCAGATGTTGGTGTGTGTGTGTGTGTCTGAAGCTCCAGATGTTGGTGTGTGTGTGTGTCTGAAGCTCCACATGTTGGTGTGTGTGTCTGAAGCTCCAGATGTTGGTGTGTGTGTGTGTGTGTGTGTCTGAAGCTCCAGATGTTGGTGTGTGTGTGTGTCTGAAGCTCCAGATGTTGGTGTGTGTGTGTGTGTCTGAAGCTCCAGATGTTGGTGTGTGTGTGTCTGAAGCTCCAGATGTTGGTGTGTGTGTGTGTGTGTGTGTGTGTGTGTGTGTCTGAAGCTCCACATGTTGGTGTGTGTGTGTGTGTGTCTGAAGCTCCACATGTTGGTGTGTGTGTGTGTGTGTGTGTGTGTGTGTCTGAAGCTCCAGATGTTGGTGTGTGTGTGTGTCTGAAGCTCCAGATGTTGGTGTGTGTGTCTGAAGCTCCAGATGTTGGTGTGTGTGTGTGTGTGTCTGAAGCTCCAGATGTTGGTGTGTGTGTGTGTGTGTCTGAAGCTCCAGATGTTGGTGTGTGTGTGTGTCTGAAGCTCCAGATGTTGGTGTGTTTGTGTGTCTGAAGCTCCAGATGTTGGTGTGTGTGTGTGTGTGTGTCTGAAGCTCCAGATGTTGGTGTGTGTGTGTGTCTGAAGCTCCAGATGTTGGTGTGTGTGTGTGTGTGTGTGTGTGTGTGTCTGAAGCTCCACATGTTGGTGTGTGTGTGTGTGTCTGAAGCTCCAGATGTTGGTGTGTGTGTGTGTGTGTGTGTGTCTGAAGCTCCAGATGTTGGTGTGTGTGTGTGTGTCTGAAGCTCCAGATGTTGGTGTGTGTGTGTGTCTGAAGCTCCAGATGTTGGTGTGTGTGTGTGTATCTGAATCTCCAGATGTTGGTGTTTCTCTCAGGTCTACCGTCTGCCGCTGCGAACGCCTGCGCTCCGCTGGGAGAAGATGAGTCTGACGGGTCTGGCTCCGACCTGCAAAGACAAGCTGGGCTGTTGGGTCCACAGAAACAGGTGTGTGTTCATCAGGCCAGTCAGACACTAGTTGATGTCATCAGCGAGGTCACACACACACCTCCTTTGCTCTGTCTCCGCAGGCTGGTGTATTTCGGAGGCTACGGCTACACCGCACAGCCCGGTCACAGAGGAACGTTTGAGCTCGATGAGAACTCGCTGATGGTGAGTCCGTGTTCATCAGCAGACGTCATGCGTGACACAGATGAGTGAGAGTGTGTTTGTGTGAGTGAGTCAAGTCAAGTCACTAATATTGTTGAATATTAAATTTAGGTGTGCACGTTATATCGGCCGCCGATATGGTCAATTTTTTACACATCGGTATCGTTCCGATGTCAAAATAGGGCCGATGTGACCAGGCCGATAATCATTCCTGTGAATTTGACGTGTGTGTAGATGTGAGTGTGGGGGCGGGGATGTTTGTTTTTGCACGGGCGCATACATTACACGTCACATAATGTGCTGAAGCAGGTGCTTTAGGCGGCAAAAAAAAGTCAAAGTCAGTTTAACTTTGCCTTTGGTGAAGGAGCAACAATGCTGTCTGGTCGTTCTTCAAGGTGTCTGAAGAGGATCCTCGCTAGGGCTGCACGATGTGTAATTTTAGCATCGATATCGCGATGTGCGCATCCACATATGATGTCCTCCATCTGATCTGGATACGGCCCGGATCCGGCTGAGTACATCATGTGTTGTGGTCGTGTCTAGGCGCAGGTCCTCCATCTGATCTGGATACGGCCCGGATCCGGCTGACTACATCATGTGTTGTGGTCGTGTCTAGGCGCAGGTCCTCCATCTGATCTGGATACGGCCCGGATCCGGCTGACTACATCATGCGTTGTGGTCGTGTCTAGGCGCAGGTCCTCCATCTGATCTGGATACGGCCCGAATCCGGCTGACTACATCATGTGTTGTGGTCGTGTCTAGGCGCAGGTCCACCATCTGATCTGGATACGGCCCGAATCCGGCTGACTACATCATGTGTTGTGGTCGTGTCTAGGCGCAGGTCCTCCATCTGATCTGGATACGGCCCGGATCCGGCTGACTACATCATGTGTTGTGGTCGTGTCTAGGCGCAGGTCCTCCATCTGATCTGGATACGGCCCGGATCCGGCTGACTACATCATGTGTTGTGGACAGTGTTGTGCTAGTTACTAAGAAATAGTAACTAGTTACAGTTACTAGTTACTTCATTCAAAAAGTAACTCAATTACTTTGTTGATTACTTGCACCAAAAAGTAATGCGTTACTGTGAAAAGTAACTTTTTAGTTACTTTTTTAAAGAAAGTTCTTTAATGTTCCCATTAATGCCCTTTTATGCGTTATGGTCTATACAAACACAAAACTGACTTAAACAGAAAGTAATTTTTAAACACTATTTTATTTAAGTCAGACCAGCACAAACTGAATATATCACAAGGATTTCTGAAATAAATAACAAAACAAGCATGTGTAAAGCTAGTGATGTGTTTGCTTTCTCAACATTGATATGTTCATGCAGCTGACAGTAATACGTTTTTACTGCATGAATGAATATTTGAGCAATACAATTGTACCTTGATCATTCTTGTTAGTTCATAGTAGGCTAATTAACTAAGGTAATAACAGATACAATAACAATTTAAACTCAATTTCAAATGTATTAAGTAAATGTTGAAATTAAAAAACTAACAATGAATGATACTTCTACAACATTTATTAACCATATTTAATGCTAAAATTGTAATCTCATTGTAAAGTGTTACCATTTTATATGATTCAAGCTTATAGAAGATGGCCATATTTAAATATCTGCAAAGGCCAGAGCATTAAAATTACATAAATGTAGACCTATATATTACATGTATAGTCTTTCACTTTATTTGCTTAAATTTTAGAACACTTGATTAGGAAACTTGATGTCGCTGCATGAACATATCAATGTAAGCAATCACGTCAGCTTTAAAAATACAACTTCGCCGGCTAATGAATGCATAACAGTGACCAGCTGGATATAAACTAATGCAAATAGATGGTAACAATTGCGACATAAAACATCTGGGTCAGGTCTGCGTGTGTTTTGGTCACATTGCTTTAATCGCTTGAGGTAAGTTAGCCGTTACTAATGTTATTCCTCTCAGACTCGACGGCAAGCTTCTGTTCTTTCTCTGTTGATGCAGCATCTAGACAAAATATTACTTTATAATGATATGGCAATGTGTACTTTAGTGTTCTGTATTCATACCGTTTCGCTGTCTGTGTTTTAAATGCGCATCTGAAGTGCTCAGCGCTCTCCGTGCAGCTTGTAATCTCCGTGCTCGCGCTGCCTCACGTGTTAACGTAAACAACTCAGCCAGTGAGTTTATGTGTCCTCTCGCTCTGTATAATGCTAGCAGTCTCTTCAGTGATCTCGTACTGTGTAACAGCGCACACTTCTCAGCCGCTCCAGCAACTAATTAATTTAAAAAAGTAACGGACAACGCACCATATGGTAACGATAACGGAGTTACTTTATTTAAAAAGTAATGCGTTACAGTATTAGTTACTGTCAAAAGTAACTGCGTTACAGTAACGCGTTACTAGTAACGCGTTACTGCCCAACACTGGTTGTGGACGTGTCTAGGCGCAGGTCCTCCATCTGATCTGGATACGGCCCGGATCCGGCTGACTGCATCATGTGTTGTGGTCGTGTCTAGGCGCAGGTCCACCATCTGATCTGGATACGGCCCGGATCCGGCTGACTGCATCATGTGTTGTGGTCGTGTCTAGGCGCAGGTCCTCCATCTGATCTGGATACGGCCCGGATCCGGCTGACTGCATCATGTGTTGTGGTCGTGTCTAGGCGCAGGTCCTCCATCTGATCTGGATACGGCCCGGATCCGGCTGACTACATCATGTGTTGTGGACGTGTCTAGGCGCAGGTCCTCCATCTGATCTGGATACGGCCCGGATCCGGCTGACTACATCATGTGTTGTGGACGTGTCTAGGCGCAGGTCCTCCATCTGATCTGGATACGGCCCGGATCCGGCTGACTACATCATGTGTTGTGGTCGTGTCTAGGCGCAGGTCCTCCATCTGATCTGGATCCGGCCCGGATCCGGCTGAGTACATCATGTGTTGTGGTCGTGTCTAGGCGCAGGTCCTCCATCTGATCTGGATACGGCCCGGATCCGGCTGACTACATCATGTGTTGTGGACGTGTCTAGGCGCAGGTCCACCATCTGATCTGGATACGGCCCGGATCCGGCTGACTACATCATGTGTTGTGGTCGTGTCTAGGCGCAGGTCCACCATCTGATCTGGATACGGCCCGGATCCGGCTGACTACATCATGTGTTGTGGACGTGTCTAGGCGCAGGTCCTCCATCTGATCTGGATACGGCCCGGATCCGGCTGACTGCATCATGTGTTGTGGTCGTGTCTAGGCGCAGGTCCTCCATCTGATCTGGATCCGGCCCGGATCCGGCTGACTGCATCATGTGTTGTGGTCGTTTCTAGGCGCAGGTCCTCCATCTGATCTGGATACGGCCCGGATCCGGCTGACTGCATCATGTGTTGTGGTCGTGTCTAGGCGCAGGTCCTCCATCTGATCTGGATACGGCCCGGATCCGGCTGACTAAATCATGTGTTGTGGACGTGTCTAGGCGCAGGTCCTCCATCTGATCTGGATACGGCCCGGATCCGGCTGAGTACATCATGTGTTGTGGTCGTGTCTAGGCGCAGGTCCTCCATCTGATCTGGATACGGCTCGGATCCGGCTGACTACATCATGCGTTGTGGTCGTGTCTAGGCGCAGGTCCACCATCTGATCTGGATACGGCTCGGATCCGGCTGACTACATCATGTGTTGTGGTCGTGTCTAGGCGCAGGTCCACCATCTGATCTGGATACGGCCCGGATCCGGCTGACTACATCATGTGTTGTGGACGTGTCTAGGCGCAGGTCCTCCATCTGATCTGGATACGGCCCGGATCCGGCTGACTACATCATGTGTTGTGGACGTGTCTAGGCGCAAGTCCTCCATCTGATCTGGATACGGCCCGGATCCGGCTGACTGCATCATGTGTTGTGGTCGTGTCTAGGCGCAGGTCCACCATCTGATCTGGATACGGCCCGGATCCGGCTGACTGCATCATGTGTTGTGGTCGTGTCTAGGCGCAGGTCCTCCATCTGATCTGGATACGGCCCGGATCCGGCTGACTGCATCATGTGTTGTGGTCGTGTCTAGGCGCAGGTCCTCCATCTGATCTGGATACGGCCCGGATACGGCTGACTGCATCATGTGTTGTGGACGTGTCTAGGCGCAGGTCCTCCATCTGATCTGGATACGGCCCGGATCCGGCTGACTACATCATGCGTTGTGGTCGTGTCTAGGCGCAGGTCCTCCATCTGATCTGGATACGGCCCGGATCCGGCTGACTGCATCATGTGTTGTGGTCGTGTCTAGGCGCAGGTCCTCCATCTGATCTGGATACGGCCCGGATCCGGCTGACTGCATCATGTGTTGTGGACGTGTCTAGGCGCAGGTCCTCCATCTGATCTGGATACGGCCCGGATCCGGCTGAGTACATCATGTGTTGTGGTCGTGTCTAGGCGCAGGTCCTCCATCTGATCTGGATACGGCCCGGATCCGGCTGACTACATCATGTGTTGTGGACGTGTCTAGGCGCAGGTCCTCCATCTGATCTGGATACGGCCCGGATCCGGCTGACTGCATCATGTGTTGTGGTCGTGTCTAGGCGCAGGTCCTCCATCTGATCTGGATACGGCCCGGATCCGGCTGACTGCATCATGTGTTGTGGTCGTGTCTAGGCGCAGGTCCTCCATCTGATCTGGATATGGCCCGGATCCGGCTGACTACATCATGTGTTGTGGTCGTGTCTAGGCGCAGGTCCTCCATCTGATCTGGATACGGCCTGGATCCGGCTGACTGCATCATGTGTTGTGGTCGTGTCTAGGCGCAGGTTCTCCATCTGATCTGGATACGGCCCGGATCCGGCTGACTGCATCATGTGTTGTGGTCGTGTCTAGGCGCAGGTCCACCATCTGATCTGAATACGGCCCGGATCCGGCTGACTGCATCATGTGTTGTGGTCGTGTCTAGGCGCAGGTCCTCCATCTGATCTGGATACGGCCCGGATCCGGCTGACTACATCATGTGTTGTGGTCGTGTCTAGGCGCAGGTCCTCCATCTGATCTGGATACGGCCCGGATCCGGCTGACTACATCATGTGTTGTGGTCGTGTCTAGGCGCAGGTCCTCCATCTGATCTGGATACGGCCCGGATCCGGCTGACTACATCATGCGTTGTGGTCGTGTCTAGGCGCAGGTCCTCCATCTGATCTGGATATGGCCCGGATCCGGCTGACTACATCATGCGTTGTGGTCGTGTCTAGGCGCAGGTCCACCATCTGATCTGGATACGGCCCGGATCCGGCTGACTGCATCATGCGTTGTGGTCGTGTCTAGGCGCAGGTCCTCCATCTGATCTGGATACGGCCCGGATACGGCTGACTGCATCATGTGTTGTGGTCGTGTCTAGGCGCAGGTCCTCCATCTGATCTGGATACGGCCCGGATCCGGCTGACTACATCATGCGTTGTGGTCGTGTCTAGGCGCAGGTCCTCCATCTGATCTGGATACGGCCCGGATCCGGCTGACTACATCATGCGTTGTGGTCGTGTCTAGGCGCAGGTCCTCCATCTGATCTGGATACGGCCCGGATCCGGCTGACTACATCATGCGTTGTGGTCGTGTCTAGGCGCAGGTCCTCCATCTGATCTTGATTCGGCCCGGATCCGGCTGAGTACATCATGTGTTGTGGTCGTGTCTAGGCGCAGGTCCTCCATCTGATCTGGATACGGCCCGGATCCGGCTGACTACATCATGCGTTGTGGTCGTGTCTAGGCGCAGGTCCACCATCTGATCTGGATACGGCCCGGATCCGGCTGACTGCATCATGTGTTGTGGTCGTGTCTAGGCGCAGGTCCTCCATCTGATCTGGATACGGCCCGGATACGGCTGACTGCATCATGTGTTGTGGTCGTGTCTAGGCGCAGGTCCTCCATCTGATCTGGATACGGCCCGGATCCGGCTGACTACATCATGCGTTGTGGTCGTGTCTAGGCGCAGGTCCTCCATCTGATCTGGATACGGCCCGGATCCGGCTGACTACATCATGCGTTGTGGTCGTGTCTAGGCGCAGGTCCTCCATCTGATCTGGATACGGCCCGGATCCGGCTGACTACATCATGCGTTGTGGTCGTGTCTAGGCGCAGGTCCTCCATCTGATCTGGATTCGGCCCGGATCCGGCTGAGTACATCATGTGTTGTGGTCGTGTCTAGGCGCAGGTCCTCCATCTGATCTGGATACGGCCCGGATCCGGCTGACTACATCATGCGTTGTGGTCGTGTCTAGGCGCAGGTCCACCATCTGATCTGGATACGGCCCGGATCCGGCTGAGTACATCATGCGTTGTGGTCGTGTCTAGGCGCAGGTCCTCCATCTGATCTGGATACGGACCGGATCCGGCTGACTACATCATGTGTTGTGGTCGTGTCTAGGCGCAGGTCCACCATCTGATCTGGATACGGCCCGGATCCGGCTGACTACATCATGTGTTGTGGTCGTGTCTAGGCGCAGGTCCTCCATCTGATCTGGATACGGCCCGGATCCGGCTGACTACATCATGTGTTGTGGTCGTGTCTAGGCGCAGGTCCTCCATCTGATCTGGATACGGCCCGGATCCGACTGACTACATCATGTGTTGTGGTCGTGTCTAGGCGCAGGTCCTCCATCTGATCTGGATACGGCTCGGATCCGGCTGACTACATCACGTGTTGTGGTCGTGTCTAGGCGCAGGTCCTCCATCTGATCTGGATACGGCCCGGATCCGGCTGACTACATCATGTGTTGTGGTCGTGTCTAGGCGCAGGTCCTCCATCTGATCTGGATACGGCCCGGATCCGGCTGACTACATCATGTGTTGTGGTCGTGTCTAGGCGCAGGTCCTCCATCTGATGTGGATACGGCCCGGATCCGGCTGACTACATCATGCGTTGTGGTCGTGTCTAGGCGCAGGTCCTCCATCTGATCTGGATACGGCCCGGATCCGGCTGACTACATCATGCGTTGTGGTCGTGTCTAGGCGCAGGTCCTCCATCTGATCTGGATACGGCCCGGATCCGGCTGACTACATCATGTGTTGTGGTCGTGTCTAGGCGCAGGTCCTCCATCTGATCTGGATACGGCCCGGATCCGGCTGACTACATCATGTGTTGTGGTCGTGTCTAGGCGCAGGTCCTCCATCTGATCTGGATACGGCCCGGATCCGGCTGACTACATCATGTGTTGTGGTCGTGTCT
Organism: Rhinichthys klamathensis goyatoka; assembly: GCF_029890125.1. NCBI lineage: Eukaryota > Metazoa > Chordata > Actinopteri > Cypriniformes > Leuciscidae > Rhinichthys > Rhinichthys klamathensis. The sequence continues at coordinate 998,947 of NW_026606951.1, read as the reverse complement.
AGGCGCAGGTCCTCCATCTGATCTGGATACGGCTCGGATCCGGCTGACTACATCACGTGTTGTGGTCGTGTCTAGGCGCAGGTCCTCCATCTGATCTGGATACGGCCCGGATCCGGCTGACTACATCATGTGTTGTGGTCGTGTCTAGGCGCAGGTCCTCCATCTGATGTGGATACGGCCCGAATCCGGCTGACTACATCATGTGTTGTGGTCGTGTCTAGGCGCAGGTCCTCCATCTGATCTGGATACGGCCCGGATCCGGCTGACTACATCATGTGTTGTGGTCGTGTCTAGGCGCAGGTCCTCCATCTGATCTGGATACGGCCCGGATCCGGCTGACTACATCATGTGTTGTGGTCGTGTCTAGGCGCAGGTCCTCCATCTGATGTGGATACGGCCCGGATCCGGCTGACTACATCATGTGTTGTGGTCGTGTCTAGGCCGGGTCCTCCATCTGATCTGGATACGGCCCGGATCCGGCTGACTACATCATGTGTTGTGGTCGTGTCTAGGCGCAGGTCCTCCATCTGATCTGGATACGGCCCGGATCCGGCTGACTACATCATGCGTTGTGGTCGTGTCTAGGCGCAGGTCCTCCATCTGATCTGGATACGGCCCGGATCCGGCTGACTACATCATGTGTTGTGGTCGTGTCTAGGCGCAGGTCCTCCATCTGATCTGGATACGGCCCGGATCCGGCTGACTACATCATGCGTTGTGGTGCAGGTCCACCATCACCACCAAGTCAAGAACGCATGAACTAACTGTTCCGCATTTTTCATTGAAAGCATATGACGTAATTTAGATACATTTTTTTAAGATGGAAGAATGCGATTTTACAGATGATAGAAACTTGACTTTCAAATCAAAGATTGGTATCAAAGCGCACACTCACACACACACACACACACACACACACACACACACACACAGGTTCCTAACCGATGACGAAGACTTGACAGAGCAGCCATCAAGTGTTAGACGGTATTCTAGGTTAGGACGTTTTTTGGCCAATAATTAGAAACTCTGTTTTTTTAAAAAGAATTTAGTAGTAGGAAATTACTTGTCATCCAGTTTTTTATATCAGTTATGCATTCCGTTAATTTTGTGAATTGGTAAGTTTCGTCGGGGCGTGAGGAAATATACAGCTGAGTATCATCGGCATAACAGTGAAAACTAATGCCATGTTCCCTAATGATATCTCCTAAGGGTAGCATGTACAGAGTGTGTGTGTGTGTGTGTAGCATGTACAGAGTGAACAGCAGCGGTCCTAGTACTGAGCCTTGTGGTACGCCATACTGAACTTGTGATCGATAAGACATCTCTTCATTTACTGCTACAAACTGATAACGGTCAGATAAGTATGATTTAAACCATGCTAATGCAACTCCACTAATGCCAACATAGTTTTCTAGTCTATTTAAAAGAATGTTGTGGTCGATGGTATCTAATGCAGCACTAAGATCGAGTAACACTAATAGAGAGATACAACCATGATCGGATGATAAGAGCAAATCATGTGTGACTCTAATGAGAGCGGTCTCAGTGCTATGGTACGGTCTGAATCCTGACTGAAAATCCTCGCAGATATCATTTCTTTCTAAAAAGGAACATAGTTGTGAAGATACTGCCTTTTCTAGTATCTTTGACAGAAAAGGTAGATTCGAGATTGTGTGAGTGTGCGTGAGCGTGTGCGTGTGTGTGCGTGAGCGTGTATGTGTGTGTGTGATTGTGTGTGTGACACCGACGAGACTCAGATGTGCTGTTTTTCAGGGGAACCAAACAGGACGAGGCTGGAACAATCACATACACATCCTGGATCTGGAGACGTCCTCGTGGAGTCAGCCAATCACGAAGGTGCTAAACCTGAGCTTGATCAAATGTGTTGCAGCAGGATCTGTGTGTGACGAGTTCAAACACTGTGTGTGTCCGTACAGGGGAACACTCCGACGCCACGGGCCGCTCACGCCTGCGCAACCATCGGCAACAGAGGCTTCGTCTTCGGAGGCCGTTACATGGTGTGTGTGTGTGTGTGTGTGATGGGTAGGGTTAGTGTGTGTGTGTGTGTGAGAGAGAGAGAGAGAGAGAGATGGGTAGGGTTAGTGTAAGGGGACAGAATATACAGTTTGTACACTATAAATATCATTATGCCTATAGAGAGTCCCCACAAAGATAGCTAAACAAACGTGTGTGTGAATCACTTCTACTAGTGTTCCTATGATCAGTATCATAGTTAGCATGTTTAGAGTTCTGAAGCTCAGTGTGTTGCTCCACAGGATCAGCGTCTGAACGATCTGCACTGCCTGGATCTGGACTCGTGGGAATGGAGTGAGATGTGCGTTCAGTGAGTGTAACCGCCGAGAGATCTGTGACGAGCTCACACACTAAAGCGTGTGTGTTTCAGGTGTGTTCCTCAACACGGCCCCGTCGGCCGGTCCTGGCACTCGCTCACCCCAGTGTCAGCTGACCATCTGTTCCTGTTCGGCGGATTCACCACCGACCGAGAGACACTGAGTGAGGGAATCAGTGTGTGTGTGTGTGTGTGTGTGTGTGTCTGACAGCACAGCTTCATCAGTGTGTGTGTCTGACAGCTTCATCAGTGTGTGTGTGTGTGTGTGTGTGTCTGACAGCACAGCTTCATCAGTGTGTGTGTCTGACAGCTTCATCAGTGTGTGTGTGTGTGTGTCTGACAGCACAGCTTTATCAGTGTGTGTGTGTGTGTGTGTGTCTGACAGCACAGCTTTATCAGTGTGTGTGTGTGTGTGTGTCTGACAGCACAGCTTTATCAGTGTGTGTGTGTGTGTGTGTCTGACAGCACAGCTTTATTAGTGTGTGTGTGTGTGTGTGTGTGTCTGACAGCACAGCTTCATCAGTGTGTGTGTGTGTGTGTGTGTGTGTGTGTCTGACAGCACAGCTTTATCAGTGTGTGTGTGTGTGTGTGTGTGTGTGTCTGACAGCACAGCTTCATCAGTGTGTGTGTGTGTGTGTGTGTGTCTGACAGCACAGCTTTATCAGTGTGTGTGTGTGTGTGTGTGTGTGTGTCTGACAGCACAGCTTCATCAGTGTGTGTGTGTGTGTGTGTCTGACAGCACAGCTTCATCAGTGTGTGTGTGTGTGTGTGTCTGACAGCACAGCTTTATCAGTGTGTGTGTGTGTGTGTCTGACAGCACAGCTTCATCAGTGTGTGTGTGTGTGTGTGTGTCTGACAGCACAGCTTTATCAGTGTGTGTGTGTGTGTGTGTGTCTGACAGCACAGCTTCATCAGTGTGTGTGTGTGTGTGTGTGTCTGACAGCACAGCTTTATCAGTGTGTGTGTGTGTGTGTCTGACAGCACAGCTTCATCAGTGTGTGTGTGTGTGTGTGTCTGACAGCACAGCTTCATCAGTGTGTGTGTGTGTGTGTGTGTCTGACAGCACAGCTTCATCAGTGTGTGTGTGTGTGTGTGTGTCTGACAGCTTCATCAGTGTGTGTGTGTGTGTGTGTGTGTGTGTCTGACAGCACAGCTTTATCAGTGTGTGTGTGTGTGTGTGTGTCTGACAGCTTCATCAGTGTGTGTGTGTGTGTGTGTCTGACAGCACAGCTTTATCAGTGTGTGTGTGTGTGTGTGTGTGTGTGTCTGACAGCACAGCTTTATTAGTGTGTGTGTGTGTGTGTGTGTGTCTGACAGCACAGCTTTATCAGTGTGTGTGTGTGTGTGTGTCTGACAGCACAGCTTTATCAGTGTGTGTGTGTGTGTGTGTGTGTGTGTCTGACAGCACAGCTTCATCAGTCTGTGTGTGTGTGTGTGTGTGTGTGTGTGTGTCTGACAGCACAGCTTTATCAGTGTGTGTGTGTGTGTGTGTGTGTGTCTGACAGCTTCATCAGTGTGTGTGTGTGTGTGTGTGTGTGTCTGACAGCACACCTTTATCAGTGTGTGTGTGTGTGTGTGTGTCTTGACAGCACAGCTTTATCAGTGTGTGTGTGTGTGTGTGTCTGACAGCACAGCTTCATCAGTGTGTGTGTGTGTGTGTGTGTCTGACAGCACAGCTTTATCAGTGTGTGTGTGTGTGTGTGTGTGTGTGTCTGACAGCACAGCTTCATCAGTGTGTGTGTGTGTGTGTGTGTGTGTCAGCACAGCTTTATCAGTGTGTGTGTGTGTGTGTGTGTGTGTGTGTGTGTGTGTGTCTGACAGCACAGCTTCATCAGTGTGTGTGTGTGTGTGTGTGTGTGTGTGTGTCTGACAGCACAGCTTCATCAGTGTGTGTGTGTGTGTGTCTGACAGCACAGCTTTATCAGTGTGTGTGTGTGTGTGTGTCTGACAGCACAGCTTCATCAGTGTGTGTGTGTGTGTGTGTGTGTCTGACAGCACAGCTTTATCAGTGTGTGTGTGTGTGTGTGTGTGTGTGTGTCTGACAGCACAGCTTCATCAGTGTGTGTGTGTGTGTGTGTGTCTGACAGCACAGCTTTATCAGTGTGTGTGTGTGTGTGTGTGTGTGTGTGTCTGACAGCACAGCTTCATCAGTGTGTGTGTGTGTGTGTGTGTGTGTGTGTCTGACAGCACAGCTTCATCAGTGTGTGTGTGTGTCTGACAGCACAGCTTTATCAGTGTGTGTGTGTGTGTGTCTGACAGCACAGCTTCATCAGTGTGTGTGTGTGTGTGTGTCTGACAGCACAGCTTTATCAGTGTGTGTGTGTGTGTGTGTGTGTGTGTGTGTGTGTCTGACAGCACAGCTTCATCAGTGTGTGTGTGTGTGTGTGTCTGACAGCACAGCTTTATCAGTGTGTGTGTGTGTGTGTCTGACAGCACAGCTTCATCAGTGTGTGTGTGTGTGTGTGTCTGACAGCACAGCTTCATCAGTGTGTGTGTGTGTGTGTGTGTCTGACAGCACAGCTTCATCAGTGTGTGTGTGTGTGTGTGTGTGTCTGACAGCTTCATCAGTGTGTGTGTGTGTGTGTGTGTGTGTCTGACAGCACAGCTTTATCAGTGTGTGTGTGTGTGTGTGTGTCTGACAGCTTCATCAGTGTGTGTGTGTGTGTGTGTGTGTCTGACAGCACAGCTTTATCAGTGTGTGTGTGTGTGTGTGTGTGTGTGTGTGTCTGACAGCACAGCTTTATCAGTGTGTGTGTGTGTGTGTGTGTGTCTGACAGCACAGCTTTATTAGTGTGTGTGTGTGTGTGTGTGTCTGACAGCACAGCTTTATCAGTGTGTGTGTGTGTGTGTGTCTGACAGCACAGCTTTATCAGTGTGTGTGTGTGTGTGTGTGTGTGTGTGTGTGTCTGACAGCACAGCTTCATCAGTCTGTGTGTGTGTGTGTGTGTGTGTCTGACAGCACAGCTTTATCAGTGTGTGTGTGTGTGTGTGTGTGTGTGTGTGTCTGACAGCTTCATCAGTGTGTGTGTGTGTGTCTGACAGCACACCTTTATCAGTGTGTGTGTGTGTGTGTGTGTCTTGACAGCACAGCTTTATCAGTGTGTGTGTGTGTGTGTGTGTCTGACAGCTTCATCAGTGTGTGTGTGTGTGTGTCTGACAGCACACCTTTATCAGTGTGTGTGTGTGTGTGTGTGTGTCTTGACAGCACAGCTTTATCAGTGTGTGTGTGTGTGTGTGTGTCTGACAGCACAGCTTCATCAGTCTGTGTGTGTGTGTGTGTGTCTGACAGCACAGCTTCATCAGTGTGTGTGTGTGTGTGTGTGTGTGTGTCTGACAGCACACCTTTATCAGTGTGTGTGTGTGTGTGTGTGTCTTGACAGCACAGCTTTATCAGTGTGTGTGTGTGTGTGTGTGTCTGACAGCACAGCTTCATCAGTCTGTGTGTGTGTGTGTGTGTGTGTGTGTGTGTGTGTCTGACAGCACAGCTTTATCAGTGTGTGTGTGTGTGTGTGTGTGTGTGTCTGACAGCACAGCTTCATCAGTGTGTGTGTGTGTGTGTGTGTGTGTGTGTGTCTGACAGCACAGCTTCATCAGTGTGTGTGTGTGTGTGTGTGTGTGTGTCTGACAGCACAGCTTCATCAGTGTGTGTGTGTGTGTGTGTGTCTGACAGCACAGCTTTATCAGTGTGTGTGTGTGTGTGTCTGACAGCACAGCTTCATCAGTGTGTGTGTGTGTGTGTGTGTCTGACAGCACAGCTTCATCAGTGTGTGTGTGTGTGTGTCTGACAGCACAGCTTCATCAGTGTGTGTGTGTGTGTGTGTGTGTCTGACAGCACAGCTTCATCAGTGTGTGTGTGTGTGTGTGCGTGAGACAGCACAGCTTCATCAGTGTGTGTGTGTGTGTGTGTCTGACAGCACAGCTTCATCAGTGTGTGTGTGTGTGTATGTGTGTGTGTGTGTGTGTGTGTCTGACAGCACAGCTTCATCAGTGTGTGTGTGTGTGTGTGTGCGTGAGACAGCACAGCTTCATCAGTGTGTGTGTGTGTGTGTGTGTCTGACAGCACAGCTTCATCAGTGTGTGTGTGTCTGAGCACAGCTTCATCAGTGTGTGTGTGTGTGTGTGTGTGTGTCTGACAGCACAGCTTCATCAGTGTGTGTGTGTGTGTGTGTGTGTCTGACAGCACAGCTTCATCAGTGTGTGTGTGTGTGTGTGTGTGTCTGACAGCACAGCTTTATCAGTGTGTGTGTGTGTGTGTGTGTGTCTGACAGCACAGCTTCATCAGTGTGTGTGTGTGTGTGTGTGTGTGTGTCTGACAGCACAGCTTTATCAGTGTGTGTGTGTGTGTGTGTGTCTGACAGCACAGCTTCATCAGTGTGTGTGTGTCTGACAGCACAGCTTCATCAGTGTGTGTGTGTGTGTGTGTGTGTGTGTGTGTGTGTGTGTCTGACAGGACAGCTTTATCAGTGTGTGTGTGTGTGTGTCTGACAGCACAGCTTCATCAGTGTGTGTGTGTCTGAGCACAGCTTCATCAGTGTGTGTGTGTGTGTGTGTGTGTCTGACAGCACAGCTTCATCAGTGTGTGTGTGTGTGTGTGTGTGTGTCTGACAGCACAGCTTCATCAGTGTGTGTGTGTGTGTGTGTCTGACAGCACAGCTTTATCAGTGTGTGTGTGTGTGTGTGTGTCTGACAGCACAGCTTCATCAGTGTGTGTGTGTGTGTGTGTGTGTCTGACAGCACAGCTTTATCAGTGTGTGTGTGTGTGTGTGTGTGTCTGACAGCACAGCTTCATCAGTGTGTGTGTGTCTGACAGCACAGCTTCATCAGTGTGTGTGTGTGTGTGTCTGACAGCACAGCTTTATCAGTGTGTGTGTGTGTGTGTCTTACAGCACAGCTTCATCAGTGTGTGTGTGTGTGTGTGTGTGTGTGTGTCTGACAGCACAGCTTTATCAGTGTGTGTGTGTGTGTGTGTGTGTGTCTGACAGCACAGCTTCATCAGTGTGTGTGTGTGTCTGACAGCACAGCTTCATCAGTGTGTGTGTGTGTGTGTGTGTGTGTGTGTGTCTGACAGCACAGCTTTATCAGTGTGTGTGTGTCTGACTGCACAGCTTCATCAGTGTGTGTGTGTGTGTGTGTGTGTCTGACAGCACAGCTTCATCAGTGTGTGTGTGTCTGACAGCACAGCTTTATCAGTGTGTGTGTGTGTGTCTGACAGCACAGCTTCATCAGTGTGTGTGTGTGTGTATGACAGCACAGCTTCATCAGTGTGTGTGTGTGTCTGACAGCACAGCTTCATCAGTGTGTGTGTGTGTGTGTGTGTCTGACAGCACAGCTTCATCAGTGTGTGTGTGTGTGTGTCTGACAGCACAGCTTTATCAGTGTGTGTGTGTGTGTGTGTGTGTGTGTGTGTGTGTCTGTCTGACAGCACAGCTTCATCAGTGTGTGTGTGTGTCTGACAGCACAGCTTTATCAGTGTGTGTGTGTGTGTGTGTGTGTGTGTCTGACAGCACAGCTTTATCAGTGTGTGTGTGTGTGTGTGTGTGTGTCTGACAGCACAGCTTCATCAGTGTGTGTGTGTGTGTGTGTGTGTGTGTGTGTCTGACAGCACAGCTTCATCAGTGTGTGTGTGTGTGTGTGTGTGTGTGTGTCTGACAGCACAGCTTCATCAGTGTGTGTGTGTGTGTGTGTGTGTGTCTGACAGCACAGCTTCATCAGTGTGTGTGTGTGTGTGTGTGTGTGTGTCTGACAGCACAGCTTTATCAGTGTGTGTGTGTGTGTGTGTGTCTGACAGCACAGCTTCATCAGTGTGTGTGTGTGTGTGTGTGTGTCTGACAGCACAGCTTCATCAGTGTGTGTGTGTGTGTGTGTCTGACAGCACAGCTTCATAAGTGTGTGTGTGTGTGTGTCTGACAGCACAGCTTCATCAGTGTGTGTGTGTGTGTGTGTGTGTGTCTGACAGCACAGCTTTATCAGTGTGTGTGTGTGTGTGTGTGTGTCTGACAGCACAGCTTCATCAGTGTGTGTGTGTGTGTCTGACAGCACAGCTTTATCAGTGTGTGTGTGTGTGTGTGTGTCTGACAGCACAGCTTCATCAGTGTGTGTGTGTGTGTGTGTCTGACAGCACAGCTTCATCAGTGTGTGTGTGTCTGACAGCACAGCTTTATCAGTGTGTGTGTGTCTGACAGCACAGCTTTATCAGTGTGTGTGTGTGTGTGTGTGTGTGTGTGTGTGTGACAGCACAGCTTCATCAGTGTGTGTGTGTGTGTGTGTCTGACAGCACAGCTTCATCAGTGTGTGTGTGTGTCTGACAGCACAGCTTCATCAGTGTGTGTGTGTGTGTGTGTCTGACAGCACAGCTTCATCAGTGTGTGTGTGTGTGTGTGTGTGTCTGACAGCACAGCTTCATCAGTGTGTGTGTGTGTCTGACAGCACAGCTTCATCAGTGTGTGTGTGTGTGTGTCTGACAGCACAACTTCATCAGTGTGTGTGTGTGTCTGACAGCACAGCTTCATCAGTGTGTGTGTGTGTGTGTGTCTGACAGCACAGCTTTATCAGTGTGTGTGTGTGTGTGTGTGTCTGACAGCACAGCTTCATCAGTGTGTGTGTGTGTGTCTGACAGCACAGCTTTATCAGTGTGTGTGTGTGTGTTTGTCTGACAGCACAGCTTCATCAGTGTGTGTGTGTGTGTGTCTGACTGCACAGCTTCATCAGAGTGTGTGTGTGTTTGTGTGTGTGTCTGACTGCACAGCTTCGTGTGTGTGTGTGTGTGTGTGTGTGTGTGTGACAGCACAGCTTCATCAGTGTGTGTGTGTGTGTGTGTGTGTGTGTGTGTGTGTGTCTGACTGCACAGCTTCATCAGAGTGTGTGTGTTTGTGTGTGTGTCTGACTGCACAGCTTCGTGTGTGTGTGTGTGTGTGACAGCACAGCTTCATCAGTGTGTGTGTGTGACAGCACAGCTTCATCAGTGTGTGTGTGTGTGTGTGTGTGTCTGACAGCACAGCTTCATCTGTGTGTGTGTGTGTGTGTGTGTGTGTGTGTCTGACTGCACAGCTTCATCAGAGTGTGTGTTTGTGTGTGTGTGTGACAGCACAGCTTCATCTGTGTGTGTGTGTGTGTGTGTGTGTGTGTCTGACAGCACAGCTTCATCAGTGTGTGTGTGTCTGACAGCACAGCTTCATCAGTGTGTGTGTGTTGCAGGCGACGGCTGGCTGTACTGCGTGAGCAGGAACGAGTGGAGGCCGTTTGATCACGAACACACACAGCGGCCCAGGTGACCCTCCTCGTCTCTGTCATGATGATCTCCATGTGTGTGTGGTTCTGCCGGTTTCATGTGTGTTTTCTGCAGACTGTGGCACACGGCGTGTTTAGGCGCTGACGGGGAAGTGTTTGTGTTTGGAGGATGTGCAAATAATCTGCTCTCTCATCAACAAGCGGTGAGCAAAATATCAATATTTACTCCCTTATAACACGCAAACGCTGCTAATGCTGAAGCCGGAGTCAGTGAGGTTAGTTTAGCTAACTCTGTCCGGCCTCAGTTCGAGCTAACTCTGTCCGGCCTCAGTTCGAGCTAACTCTGTCCGGCCTCAGTTTGAGCTAACTCTGTCCGGCCTCAGTTCGAGCTAACTCTGTCCGGCCTCAGTTCGAGCTAACTCTGTCCGGCCTCAGTTCGAGCTAACTCTGTCCGGCCTCAGTTCGAGCTAACTCTGTCCGGCCTCAGTTCGAGCTAACTCTGTCCGGCCGGCCTCAGTTCGAGCTAACTCTGTCCGGCCGGCCTCAGTTCGAGCTAACTCTGTCCGGCCGGCCTCAGTTCGAGCTAACTCTGTCCGGCCTCAGTTTGAGCTAACTCTGTCCGGCCTCAGTTCGAGCTAACTCTGTCCGGCCTCAGTTCGAGCTAACTCTGTCCGGCCTCAGTTCGAGCTAACTCTGTCCGGCCTCAGTTCGAGCTAACTCTGTCCGGCCTCAGTTCGAGCTAACTCTGTCCGGCCGGCCTCAGTTCGAGCTAACTCTGTCCGGCCGGCCTCAGTTCGAGCTAACTCTGTCCGGCCGGCCTCAGTTCGAGCTAACTCTGTCCGGCCGGCCTCAGTTCGAGCTAACTCTGTCCGGCCTCAGTTTGAGCTAACTCTGTCCGGCCTCAGTTCGAGCTAACTCTGTCCGGCCGGCCTCAGTTCGAGCTAACTCTGTCCGGCCGGCCTCAGTTCGAGCTAACTCTGTCCGGCCTCAGTTTGAGCTAACTCTGTCCGGCCTCAGTTCGAGCTAACTCTGTTCGGCCTCAGTTTGAGCTAACTCTGTTCGGCCTCAGTTCGAGCTAACTCTGTCCGGCCTCAGTTCGAGCTAACTCTGTCCGGCCTCAGTTTGAGCTAACTCTGTCCGGCCTCAGTTTGAGCTAACTCTGTCCGGCCTCAGTTTGAGCTAACTCTGTCCGGCCTCAGTTTGAGCTAACTCTGTCCGGCCTCAGTTTGAGCTAACTCTGTCCGGCCTCAGTTTGAGCTAACTCTGTTCGGCCTCAGTTCGAGCTAACTCTGTCCGGCCTCAGTTTGAGCTAACTCTGTCCGGCCTCAGTTCGAGCTAACTCTGTCCGGCCTCAGTTCGAGCTAACTCTGTTCGGCCTCAGTTCGAGCTAACTCTGTCCGGCCTCAGTTTGAGCTAACTCTGTTCGGCCTCAGTTCGAGCTAACTCTGTTCGGCCTCAGTTCGAGCTAACTCTGTCCGGCCTCAGTTCGAGCTAACTCTGTCCGGCCTCAGTTTGAGCTAACTCTGTTCGGCCTCAGTTCGAGCTAACTCTGTCCGGCCTCAGTTCGAGCTAACTCTGTCCGGCCTCAGTTTGAGCTCACTCTGTTCGGCCTCAGTTCGAGCTAACTCTGTCCGGCCTCAGTTTGAGCTAACTCTGTCCGGCCTCAGTTTGAGCTAACTCTGTCTGGCCTCAGTTTGAGCTAACTCTGTTCGGCCTCAGTTCGAGCTAACTCTGTCCGGCCTCAGTTTGAGCAAACTCTTTCCGGCCTCAGTTTGAGCTAACTCTGTCCGGCCTCAGTTTGAGCTAACTCTGTCCGGCCTCAGTTTGAGCTAACTCTGTCCGGCCTCAGTTTGAGCTAACTCTGTCCGGCCTCAGTTTGAGCTAACTCTGTCCGGCCGGCCTCAGTTTGAGCTAACTCTGTCCGGCCGGCCTCAGTTTGAGCTAACTCTGTCCGGCCGGCCTCAGTTTGAGCTAACTCTGTCCGGCCTCAGTTTGAGCTAACTCTGTCCGGCCTCAGTTTGAGCTAACTCTGTCCGGCCTCAGTTTGAGCTAACTCTGTCCGGCCGGCCTCAGTTTGAGCTAACTCTGTCCGGCCGGCCTCAGTTTGAGCTAACTCTGTCCGGCCTCAGTTTGAGCTAACTCTGTTCAGCCTCAGTTCGAGCTAACTCTGTCCGGCCTCAGGAAGCCGGACTGCTCCTCACACTGAGAGTTTATTCCTGCCTTGTAAATGCGTTTACGTTCATGATATTTGCCATGAGAAGTGAAGTGAATCAAACCTTCGGTGCGGTCGGCTGTTCGCTTCACTCGGCTGTTGGTCAAACTCTGGATCGACCCGAGTAGACGGAGCGTTTATAGCGAGCTGAACCGGGCCGGGTTTGTGTGGTTTCGTCAGCTCCATCTATTCATCACAGAGCTAGTGAGGAGAAAACAAACGCTCACCTGTAGTCTGAAGGCAGACACACACACACACACACACACACAAGCTCGTCTCAGTGTAGAACGGTTCAGATCTAGCATGAGTCCTGCACTCCTCTTTCTGCTCCAGTCTCAGTGCACTTGTTTCTTCTTTCATTTGTATTTACAGGCTCACAGCAACGAATTACTGGTTTTCACGGTTCAGCCCAAATCTCTGGTCAGGTGAGTGGCTCTCCACAGTGTTGATCGTGTGTGTGTGTGTGTGTGTGTGTCCTCAGGCTGTGTTGATCGTGTGTGTGTGTGTGTGTGTGTGTCCTCAGGCTGTGTTGATCGTGTGTGTGTGTGTGTGTGTGTGTCCTCAGGCTGTGTTGATCGTGTGTGTGTGTGTGTGTCCTCAGGCTGTGTTGATCGTGTGTGTGTGTGTGTGTCCTCAGGCTGTGTTGATCGTGTGTGTGTGTGTGTGTGTGTGTGTCCTCAGGCTGTGTTGATCATGTGTATGTGTGTGTGTGTCCTCAGGCTGTGTTGATCGTGTGTGTGTGTGTGTGTGTCCTCAGGCTGTGTTGATCGTGTGTGTGTGTGTGTGTGTGTGTCTTCTCAGGCTGTGTTGATCGTGTGTGTGTGTGTGTGTGTGTGTGTGTGTGTGTGTCCTCAGGCTGTGTTGATCGTGTGTGTGTGTGTGTGTCCTCAGGCTGTGTTGATCGTGTGTGTGTGTGTGTGTCCTCAGGCTGTGTTGATCGTGTGTGTGTGTGTGTGTGTGTGTGTCCTCAGGCTGTGTTGATCGTGTGTGTGTGTGTGTGTCCTCAGGCTGTGTTGATCGTGTGTGTGTGTGTGTGTGTGTGTGTGTGTGTCCTCAGGCTGTGTTGATCGTGTGTGTGTGTGTGTGTCCTCAGGCTGTGTTGATCGTGTGTGTGTGTGTGTGTCCTCAGGCTGTGTTGATCGTGTGTGTGTGAGTGTGTGTGTCCTCAGGCTGTGTTGATCATGTGTGTGTGTGTGTGTGTCCTTAGGCTGTGTTGATCATGTGTGTGTGTGTGTGTGTCCTCAGGCTGTGTTGATCGTGTGTGTGTGTGTGTGTGTGTGTGTGTCCTCAGGCTGTGTTGATCATGTGTGTGTGTGTGTGTGTGTGTCCTCAGGCTGTGTTGATCGTGTGTGTGTGTGTCCTCAGGCTGTGTTGATCGTGTGTGTGTGTGTGTCCTCAGGCTGTGTTGATCATGTGTGTGTGTGTGTGTCCTCAGGCTGTGTTGATCATGTGTGTGTGTGTGTGTCCTCAAGCTGTGTTGATCGTGTGTGTGTGTGTGTGTGTCTCCTCAGGCTGTGTTGATCATGTGTGTGTGTGTGTGTGTCCTCAGGCTGTGTTGATCGTGTGTGTGTGTGTGTGTGTGTCCTCAGGCTGTGTTGATCGTGTGTGTGTGTGTGTGTGTCCTCAGGCTGTTGATCGTGTGTGTGTGTGTGTGTGTGTGTGTGTGTGTGTGTGTGTGTCCTCAGGCTGTGTTGATCGTGTGTGTGTGTGTGTGTGTCCTCAGGCTGTGTTGATCATGTGTGTGTGTGTGTGTGTCCTCAGGCTGTGTTGATCGTGTGTGTGTGTGTGTGTGTGTGTGTGTGTGTGTGTCTCCTCAGGCTGTGTTGATCATGTGTGTGTGTGTCCTCAGGCTGTGTTGATCGTGTGTGTGTGTGTGTGTGTCCTCAGGCTGTGTTGATCGTGTGTGTGTGTGTGTGTGTGTCTCCCCTCAGGCTGTGTTGATCGTGTGTGTGTCTCCTCAGGCTGTGTTGATCATGTGTGTGTGTCTCCTCAGGCTGTGTTGATCATGTGTGTGTGTCTCCTCAGGCTGTGTTGATCGTGTGTGTGTGTGTGTGTGTCCTCAGGCTGTGTTGATCGTGTGTGTGTGTGTGTCCTCAGGCTGTGTTGATCGTGTGTGTGTCTCCTCAGGCTGTGTTGATCATGTGTGTGTGTCTCCTCAGGCTGTGTTGATCATGTGTGTGTGTCTCCTCAGGCTGTGTTGATCGTGTGTGTGTGTGTGTGTCTCCTCAGGCTGTGTTGATCATGTGTGTGTGTGTGTGTGTGTGTCCTCAGGCTGTGTTGATCGTGTGTGTGTGTGTGTGTGTCCTCAGGCTGTGTTGATCGTGTGTGTGTGTGTGTGTGTGTCTCCCCTCAGGCTGTGTTGATCGTGTGTGTGTCTCCTCAGGCTGTGTTGATCATGTGTGTGTGTCTCCTCAGGCTGTGTTGATCGTGTGTGTGTGTGTGTGTCTCCTCAGGCTGTGTTGATCATGTGTGTGTGTGTGTGTGTGTGTCCTCAGGCTGTGTTGATCGTGTGTGTGTGTGTGTGTGTCCTCAGGCTGTGTTGATCGTGTGTGTGTGTGTGTGTGTGTCTCCCCTCAGGCTGTGTTGATCGTGTGTGTGTCTCCTCAGGCTGTGTTGATCATGTGTGTGTGTCTCCTCAGGCTGTGTTGATCATGTGTGTGTGTCTCCTCAGGCTGTGTTGATCGTGTGTGTGTGTGTGTGTGTCCTCAGGCTGTGTTGATCGTGTGTGTGTGTGTGTCCTCAGGCTGTGTTGATCGTGTGTGTGTCTCCTCAGGCTGTGTTGATCATGTGTGTGTGTCTCCTCAGGCTGTGTTGATCATGTGTGTGTGTCTCCTCAGGCTGTGTTGATCGTGTGTGTGTGTGTGTGTCTCCTCAGGCTGTGTTGATCATGTGTGTGTGTGTGTGTGTGTGTCCTCAGGCTGTGTTGATCGTGTGTGTGTGTGTCCTCAGGCTGTGTTGATCGTGTGTGTGTGTCTCCTCAGGCTGTGTTGATCGTGTGTGTGTGTGTGTGTCTCCTCAGGCTGTGTTGATCATGTGTGTGTGTGTGTGTGTGTGTGTGTGTGTGTGTGTCCTCAGGCTGTGTTGATCGTGTGTGTGTGTGTGTCCTCAGGCTGTGTTGATCGTGTGTGTGTGTGTCTCCTCAGGCTGTGTTGATCGTGTGTGTGTGTGTCTCCTCAGGCTGTGTTGATCGTGTGTGTGTGTGTGTCTCCTCAGGCTGTGTTGATCGTGTGTGTGTGTGTCTCCTCAGGCTGTGTTGATCATGTGTGTGTGTGTGTGTGTGTGTGTGTGTGTCCTCAGGCTGTGTTGATCGTGTGTGTGTGTGTGTCTCCTCAGGCTGTGTTGATCATGTGTGTGTGTGTCTCCTCAGGCTGTGTTGATCGTGTGTGTGTGTGTGTCTCCTCAGGCTGTGTTGATCGTGTGTGTGTGTGTCTCCTCAGGCTGTGTTGATCGTGTGTGTGTGTGTCTCCTCAGGCTGTGTTGATCGTGTGTGTGTCTCCTCAGGCTGTGTTGATCGTGTGTGTGTGTGTGTCTCCTCAGGCTGTGTTGATCATGTGTGTGTGTGTGTGTGTGTGTGTGTGTGTGTCCTCAGGCTGTGTTGATCGTGTGTGTGTGTGTGTCTCCTCAGGCTGTGTTGATCATGTGTGTGTGTCTCCTCAGGCTGTGTTGATCATGTGTGTGTGTGTCCTCAGGCTGTGTTGATCGTGTGTGTGTGTGTGTCTCCTCAGGCTGTGTTGATCATGTGTGTGTGTGTGTGTGTGTGTGTCCTCAGGCTGTGTTGATCGTGTGTGTGTGTGTCCTCAGGCTGTGTTGATCATGTGTGTGTGTGTGTGTCCTCAGGCTGTGTTCAGACGTGGCCGTCCGGCACCAGAAGCATCTTCAGCACTCGTGGGACGTTCTGCCTAAAGCCCTGTTCCAGCAGCTGCAGCAGAGGATCATGGGACACTCCTGAAGACAATCACACCAGAACACGTGGAGAACCATCGCCAGAGACTGTCATGAGACTCGTGTAGCAGAAGAATGGTTTACTCCGCCGGACAACACAAAAACCATCCCTGAACTGATTTCAACATTTTCAAATAGATTCTGAACAGCAGATCTGCATTAACTCGTCGCTCTCGACGCCGTTCTGCTCCTCAGTGTGACACAATCTCCCAATCGCAAGCATACCATCAACACTTTGTGTACAAAACACTAACATTTAAAGAAGGAACTGAAATCTGTTTTCCAAACCTTTGATTCACACATTTACTGAAACGAGACCATATGATTCACCACCTGATCCAGTCCAGACGTTCTGATGCAGATTTGTACCACAAGCCGAAATGTTGTTAATCTGTTTTTTGTTGTTTTTGATTTTTCCAATGTGTAAAATAAATGAAGCAGTGTTCACATTTATACTGTGATTTTGATTTATTTATTATTAAATCCAACGAGTTGAAGGGAAATGATGTGTTTTTAAAACACAAAGCTCAGGGTGTTCTGTCATCAAACACATGTGACTCTCCAGTCTGTGAGAAGGCGGTTCAGAGCATGATGGGATGCGCTTCACTTCTTCTTCGCTGCTAAGAGGTTCGGCGCCGACACCTTCACCTTCCCAGGCATGTTCCTGGACAGATCCGTGTCCTGTAAAACAGCGGCGTCACATGACTGATCCCGGCCAATCACCAGAGGCACAGACACGAGCTTCACATACCTTGACGCTCCGGAACAAGTCTTTCTCTCGAGCGCTGGCATCTTTCCCTCGCATGAAGCTCAGCACGGCCGTGCGGGCAGCTGCGCACACACACACACACACACACACACACACACACACACACACACACACACTCGTTAGGTCACATTCACACACACTTACAGCATTATCGCTTTACATAAAGCCAATCTTTACCTTTGCCCTTTTTCTGAGTCCCTGGCGTTAATTTTACTTTGTACCTGGAGTCAAAACAGGGCAGAATGTTGATTAAGCTCTGAGAGTGTTAATATGTGGCGTTGTGAATCTGTTAAACTGAATCCTGAAAGCACACTTGTAGTTGGCGAGCGCCATGTAGGGAGCGCAGACGGGCACGGAGAACATCAGCACATCGTCCGGGTGCGGCAGACCGGTCAGAGAGTCCAGAACGTCCTGATACACAACACTCACAATCACACATATCCAGTAATAAAGCTCAATCATACATCATAACTCGGACAGGAAGTCTGATTTCCACTTCCTGTTTGTCCTGCTTCCCTCACCTCAGCCACAGGGTTGTCCACGTCCTCCGTCTCCTGCAACACAACCACAGCTCAGTCAGTCCCACACTCACGACACAGAGCACGTGTAGTGTCTCGCCCAGAGCTGTACCTTGGAGTCGGGATCTTCGGCTTCGGCGTCTGCGCTCGGGCGGGCGATGGCCACGGCCTCGGGCTTCACAACCGCTTTCTGAGGAGGAGGAGGAGGAGGATGTTTCCTGACCGGCTCTTCTTTTATCCTCCCTTTCTTGCCCTTCTTCGGCTTCTCCTCCTTGCGGGATCCTGCGGACTGTCATGAGGAGGACAGACATACACTCAGGATATTTCCCCGAGCTCGTGTTATACGCATGTGAGACTGTGACTGACCCCCAATAGCTTCATCATCATCTCCCGGTCCTCTTCATCCTGGTCTTTGTACTTGTCCTTCATCTTCTTCAGTTTGTTCTGAGAGAAACAGGCATCAGTGGCTGGATCAGCTGACCGTGACAGTGCTGGTGGAGCTTAGGGTTACTCACCTTCTGTCCTCTCTTCAGCGGCTCGGTGGCCCCGCTCCTGCGCTCCGGCTCTGTGGCCCCGCCGCTCCTGCGCTCCGGCTCTGTGGCCCCGCCGCTCCTGCGCTCCGGCTCTGTGGCCCCGCCGCTCCTGCGCTCCGGCTCTGTGGCCCCGCCGCTCCTGCGCTCCGGCTCTGTGGCCCCGCCGCTCCTGCGCTCCGGCTCTGTGGCCCCGCCGCTCCTGCGCTCCGGCTCTGTGGCCCCGCCGCTCCTGCGCTCCGGCTCTGTGGCCCCGCCGCTCCTGCGCTCCGGCTCTGTGGTCCCGCCGCTCCTGCGCTCCGGCTCTGTGGCCCCGCCGCTCCTGCGCTCCGGCTCGGTGGCCCCGCTCCTGCGCTCCGCACCGCTGGGAGTCTCCGCGTCTGTGGCGCCGCTCTCCTCGGGACCGTCCACACTCTCCGGCCTCTGCTTCTTCATGTCCCTGGTGACAGCAACAGGTGTTAGTGTGTGTGTGTGTCGTCTCACCTGCGCTGTTGTGTGTGTGGTCTCACCTGCGCTGTCTGGCCGTCAGGTGTTTTCTCCCATGAGCCTCGGCTGTGCTTGCCTGCAGGACACACACACTTTAAACATCTGCACATTGAGTTTAAACGGAGTCATGTGATCAGTTGGTCACGCACCTGATGCGACTCGCCCTGCGTGAAGGCGTTGGTGTGAAGAGTCCTGTGGAGAGAGAAACACGGACTGAAGCTATCGCCCCGTCACGCACGCACACACACGCACACCTGCGCACACACCAGCACACACACAAGCACACACACCAGCACACACACACATGCACACCTGTTGGGCTGCAGATGTGACAGGGAGATGCTGGTGTCGGGGAAGCTGATCTCGGCGCTCTGGTCTTCCTCGTCTCTGGTGTTGCTCTCGGCCTGCGGCTCCTCCTCCTCCTCCTCCTCTTCCTCACGCTCGCTGTCTTCACCTGACACACAGCACAGAGTTTGAGTATCTGACGGGGGCTTGAGAATGAGGAGAGATGATGATGATGTTCATGAACCTAAGAGTTCGTCTCCTTCCTCCAGGAGGTCTGCAGTGCTGGACGCCACGTCCTCTTCCTCATCCAGGGTCTTCATCTTCCTCTCTCCTCGATGCCTGAAGACACTCTGATCATCGACCTGCAACAGCAGAAGAAGAGAGTCCTGATGACGATGATCACATGACCACTGATAACCGATGATAAACAACAGCGTCTTCACCTTGAACAGAAACCCAAAGCCCATGATCAGATATGATGGAGGTAGGAAGTTTTTCTTCCCTGTGGAAAAGCCAAAAAGAACATTTAGTGATCTTCCCCATATAGTGATCTGCAGATGAGCTGACCTCTGACCTCTGATCATGAAGCTGCCGGTGGTCAGGTACTCTCCCGTCGGAGCGGTTTTGGTCACCTGATGATGATGGACCCACCAGGCGCTGGTGATGACCTTGGCGTCCCAGGCCGCGCTGTAGCAGACGCCCATGGTGCCGGCCTCGGTCAGCGTGCGGGGGGGAACCGGCTGGCCTGCGGGAGCAGAGCACGCTCATGAGTACTAGCACAGGTCAAAGGTCACGGGGTCGATTCCCAGGTAACGCATGAACTGATCACATGTAATAATTCAATGCAATGCAAGTCGCTTTGGATAAAAGCCTCTGCCAAGGAGAGCTTTGAGTTCAGTCACCTGATCAGGACAGTTTCACGCTATAAACTCGACCTATCAGACCAAACGTCAATCACTGTCACTCCCTCACTGTCACTCAATCACTGTCACTCAATCACTGTCACTCAATCACTGTCACTCACTCACTGTCACTCACTCACTGTCACTCACTCACTGTCACTCACTCACTGTCACTCACTCACTGTCACTCACTCACTGTCACTCAATCACTGTCACTCACTGTCACTCACTCACTGTCACTCACTCACTGTCACTCACTCACTGTCACTCAACCACTGTCACTCACTCACTGTCACTCACTGTCACTCACTCACTGTCACTCACTCACTGTCACTCACTCACTGTCACTCAACCACTGTCACTCACTCACTGTCACTCACTCACTGTCACTCACTCACTGTCACTCAATCACTGTCACTCACTGTCACTCACTCACTGTCACTCACTCACTGTCACTCACTCACTGTCACTCACTCACTGTCACTCACTCACTGTCACTCAATCACTGTCACTCAATCACTGTCACTCACTCACTGTCACTCACTCACTGTCACTCAACCACTGTCACTCAATCACTGTCACTCAATCACTGTCACTCAATCACTGTCACTCACTCACTGTCACTCACTCACTGTCACTCAATCACTGTCACTCAATCACTGTCACTCAATCACTGTCACTCACTCACTGTCACTCACTCACTGTCACTCACTCACTGTCACTCACTCACTGTCACTCAACCACTGTCACTCAACCACTGTCACTCACTCACTGTCACTCACTCACTGTCACTCACTCACTGTCACTCACTGTCACTCACTCACTGTCACTCACTCACTGTCACTCACTCACTGTCACTCAACCACTGTCACTCAACCACTGTCACTCACTCACTGTCACTCACTCACTGTCACTCACTCACTGTCACTCACTCACTGTCACTCAATCACTGTCACTCACTGTCACTCACTCACTGTCACTCACTCACTGTCACTCAACCACTGTCACTCACTCACTGTCACTCACTCACTGTCACTCACTCACTGTCACTCACTCACTGTCACTCAATCACTGTCACTCACTGTCACTCACTCACTGTCACTCACTCACTGTCACTCAATCACTGTCACTCACTCACTGTCACTCACTCACTGTCACTCACTCACTGTCACTCACTCACTGTCACTCACTCACTGTCACTCACTCACTGTCACTCAATCACTGTCACTCAATCACTGTCACTCACTCACTGTCACTCACTCACTGTCACTCAACCACTGTCACTCAATCACTGTCACTCAATCACTGTCACTCACTCACTGTCACTCACTCACTGTCACTCAATCACTGTCACTCAATCACTGTCACTCAATCACTGTCACTCACTCACTGTCACTCACTCACTGTCACTCAATCACTGTCACTCAATCACTGTCACTCAATCACTGTCACTGTCACTCAATCACTGTCACTCAATCACTGTCACTCACTCACTGTCACTCAATCACTGTCACTCACTGTCACTCACTCACTGTCACTCACTCACTGTCACTCAACCACTGTCACTCACTCACTGTCACTCACTCACTGTCACTCACTCACTGTCACTCACTCACTGTCACTCAATCACTGTCACTCACTGTCACTCACTCACTGTCACTCACTCACTGTCACTCACTCACTGTCACTCAATCACTGTCACTCACTCACTGTCACTCACTCACTGTCACTCACTCACTGTCACTCAATCACTGTCACTCACTCACTGTCACTCAATCACTGTCACTCAATCACTGTCACTCACTCACTGTCACTCACTCACTGTCACTCAATCACTGTCACTCAACCACTGTCACTCACTCACTGTCACTCACTCACTGTCACTCACTCACTGTCACTCACTCACTGTCACTCACTCACTGTCACTCACTCACTGTCACTCAATCACTGTCACTCACTCACTGTCACTCACTCACTGTCACTCAATCACTGTCACTCACTCACTGTCACTCACTCACTGTCACTCAACCACTGTCACTCACTCACTGTCACTCAACCACTGTCACTCACTCACTGTCACTCACTCACTGTCACTCACTCACTGTCACTCAATCACTGTCACTCAACCACTGTCACTCACTCACTGTCACTCACTCACTGTCACTCACTCACTGTCACTCACTCACTGTCACTCAATCACTGTCACTCACTCACTGTCACTCACTC
>NW_026606951.1:952500-970000 GCF_029890125.1 Rhinichthys klamathensis goyatoka | reverse complement strand
CACTCTCACACACACTCACTCACACTGTCACTCTCTCTCTCTCTCTCTCACACACACACACTCACTCTCACACTCACACTCTCACACTCACACTCTCACACTCACACTCTCACACACACTCTCACTCTCACACACCCTCACTCTCACTCTCACACTCAACCTCTCACTCTCACACTCACTCTCACACTCACTCTCACACTCACACTCACACTCACTCTCACACTCACTCTCACTCTCACACTCACTCTCACACTCACTCTCACACTCACACTCACACTCACACTCCCTCTCACTCTCACACTCACTCTCACACTCACTCTCACACTCACTCTCACACTCACTCTCACTCTCCCTCTCACACTCACACTCACACTCACTCTCACACTCACTCTCACACTCACTCTCACACTCACTCTCACACTCACTCTCACACTCACACCCTCACCCTCACTCTCACACACACACACACTCTCTCTCTCACACACAAACACACACACACACACTCACACTCACACTCTCACACACACTCTCTCACTCACACTCTCACACTCACACACACACTCTCACACTCACACTCACTCTTACACTCACACTCTCACACAACACTCACACTCACACTCTCACACACACTCACTCTCACACACACACTCACACTCACTCTCACACACTCTCACACCCTCACTCTCACACACACACTCTCTCACTCACACTCTCTCACTCACACTCTCTCACTCACACTCTCTCACTCACACTCTCTCACTCACACTCGCTCACTCACACACACACACACACGCGTTGCTTTACCAGTACACCTTCCTGGCCTTCTGAATGCTGGTCACCGTCTGCACTTCTTTCAGTGTCTGTTTGGTCTTTTTCTCAGCAGATTTTGAAGGCCTTGAATCAAGACAAAAAAAACAGAGTCATTCAACAAAGCCGCAGGCGATAATAAACACACTCTCGTCTCTTCTCACCTTTTGTGCCGCTTCACGGTTTTCTGCTCTTTCTTGGCGGCGCTTCTCTTGCAGTCGTAGTACCTGTGGAGAGATGGATGCGTCCGTGAACGAGTTGCTCAGCATCAGCTCACAAGCAAGGCAAGGCAAGTTTATTTATATAGCACATTTCATACACAATGGCAATTCAAAGTGCTTTACATAGAAGAAATTAAAATAATCAAAACAAGTAAGAATAATTAAAACAGTTTAGAATAAAAAATCAAATAAAGTAGTACTGGTCCACCCCTATCTGAGATGGAAGAGATTGAGCCGGTTTACGGTGCATCTGGACCTCTAGCCCAGGGACGTACTCTGCTGGGGTGGTGCTACACCAGTAATGCCCAGCGGGGGCCCCCACAGATCACGCTTCGTGTGCGCTTGTCTGCTGCCGTTCCCCCTAACCACGCTCTCAGCGACTTCTTATACAGCAGTATAACTTACTCCTTCACTCGCCTCATCGGAGTGAAGACTCTCCCGCTCTCCTTCAAAATCTCTTCCAGAGATTATAAAAATAAATAAATTAGAAATTAGAAAACAAACAAAGACAAAACCAGTACAGTAAAAACAGTCGGACGGACAGTGGCACAGTGCTCATTCAGTAAATGCATAGCTAAACAGATGTGTTTTAAATCTGGATTTGAAAGTGACTACTGTAGGAGCGCATCTGATCTCCTCTGGAAGCTGGTCCAGCATAATAGCTAAAAGCAGACTCTCCATGCTTAGAGCGAACCCTTGGTATTTCTAGCTGATGTGATCCTAATGATCTGAGTGATCTGTTAGGTTTATATTCAGTGAGCATATCTGCAATATATTGAGGTCCTAGCCCATTGAATGATTTATATACCAGTAATAATACTTTAAAATCAATCCTAAATGTAACTGGGAGCCAGTGTAAAGACCTGAGGACTGGTGTGATGTTTTAATATTTTCTGGTTCTGCTCAGGATTCTGGCAGCAGCGTTCTGTATGAGCTGCCACTGTCTTATGGTCTTTTTAGGAAGGCCAGTGAGGAGTCCATTACAATAATCCACCCTGCTGGTGATAAAAGCATGCACAAGTTTCTCTAAGTCTTGATTGGAAACAAAGCATCTAATTCTTGCAATATTTTTCAGATGATAGTATGCTGATTTAGTTATTGCTTTGACATGACTACTGAAACTAAGGTCTGACTCTAGAGACACACCAAGATTCCTGACTTGATTTTTAGTTGTTAGACCCTTAGCGTCAAGGTATGCATTCACCTTGAGAACTTCCTCTTTGTTTCCAACGCAATGACTTCAGTTTTGCCTTTGTTTAACTGAAGAAAGTTTTGGCACATCCAACCGTTTACTTCATCGATGCATTGGCACAGGGAGTCAATGGGGCTGTAGTCGTTAGGCGATAGGGCTAAGTAGAGCTGTGTGTGTGTGTGTGTGTGTGTGTGTGTGTGTGTGTGTGTGTGTGTGGTGTGTGTGTGTGTGTGTGTGTATGTAGAGCTGTGTGTCGTCTGCATAGCTGTGGTAAGAGATTCGGTTCTTTCTCATTATTTGGCTCATTGGGAGCATGTACAGGTTGAACAGGAGTGGTGCAAGATTGAGCCTTGAGGGACTCCGCATGTCATGGATGTCCACTCAGACTTATGTCTCCTATACTCACATAATAACCTCTCCTTCTAAGTATGACCTGAACCATTTTAGGACTATCCAGAAAGCCCCACCCAGTTTTTCAGCGTGTCAAGAAGTAATGTCGTGATCGACAGTGTCAATGCAGCACTGAGGTCGAGTAGTACCAGCACTGATAATTTGCCTGTATCAGCATTTTAAGCGAATATCGTTTATTATCTTTATGAGCGCTGTCTCTGTGCTGTGATGCGATCGGAAACCAGATTGAAAATTGGATTCACAGCGTTCACACCAACACTCACTTCTTTGCGTTGGCGTAGGCCGAGAGATTCAGATCCACGTCCACCAGAACCGGTTTGTCCCTGTCCAGTTTTCCTCTCGGCCCGCTCTCCCGGCTCTTGCTCTTCCTGCCCTTCAGCGGCGCTGGTTCCTCAGAGGTCCTGCTGGAGTCCGTGTGTCCCGGCTCTCCGTCCTCTGGAGCCACATACGGGTTTCTGAGGGACAGAGGAGGAGCGAGCGAGCGCTGTGGTCATGTGATCACACGTGTGTGTGTGTGTGTGTCACCTGAGCAGCATGGTCATGTGATCGTGTGTGTGTGTGTGTGTGTGTCACCTGAGCAGCATGGTCATGTGATGTGTGTCACCTCAGCAGCATGGTCATGTGATCGTGTGTGTGTGTCACCTGAGCAGCATGGTCATGTGATCGTGTGTGTGTGTGTGTGTGTCACCTCAGCAGCATGGTCATGTGATTGCTCTGCAGCTTCAGCTCTTTGATGGCGCAGGCCACGGGATCTCCGGCCGCTTGAGCTTCCTTCACGATCTGCCCGATCTCCGCCCAGTCCACCTGATTGGCCAGCGCACTGCGCACCACCGTCAGCGCGCGCTCCACCGTCGACAGGTTCATCTCCACCAGCTCTCCCTTCAGCCGGTCCACCTCCTGCACACACACACACGCATGCACAGACACACACACGCACACACACACACACACACACGCACGCACACACACACACGCACGCACACACACACACGCGCATGTTCAGCAGACTGACTTCATACAGCAGACATATTCTCTTCTCTTCTGATACCAATCTTTCATTTGAAAGTCACGTGTCTAGTATCTGTAAAACTGCATTCTTCCATCTTAAAAATAAGTCTAAATTACGCCATATGCTCTCATTGACAAATGCGGAACAATTAGTTCATGCGTTCATGAGCTCAAGGCTAGATTATTGTAATGCTCTACTGGGTGGTTGCCCTGCACGCTTAATAAACAAACTCCAGCTGGTCCAAAACGCAGCAGCTCGAGTTCTTACCAGAACCAGGAAGTATGACCATATAAGCCCGGTTCTGTCAACACTGCATTGGCTCCCTATTAAACATCGTATACATTTTAAAATATTGCTGATTACTTACAAAGCACTAAATGGTTTAGCTCCCAGTGCTTGAGCGAGCTGTTAACGCATTATAGTCCGTCACGTCTATGTGTCAGAACCACTCGCGTCAAAAGAATGACTTTCGTCCCATAGCTTTAACCTCGATTGTAATGAAATCAAAATGTTTTGAAAAATGTGTTGCGTCTATACTCATGAAGGATGTTGAGTCAGAGTTAGATGTGTATGAGGTGAGATGTGTGTGTGTGTGAGGTGAGTGTGTGTGTGTGAGGTGTGGTGTGTGTGTGTGAGGTGAGATGTGTGTGTGTGTGAGGTGAGTGTGTGTGTGTCAGGTGAGATGTGTGTGAGGTGAGATGTGTGTGTGTGTGTGTGAGGTGAGTGTGTGTGTGTGAGGTGTGTGTGTGTGTGTGTGAGGTGTGTGTGTGTGTGTGTGTGTGTGTGTGTGAGGTGAGTGTGTGTGTGTGTGTGAGGTGAGATGTGTGTGAGGTGAGATGTGTGTGTGTGAGGTGAGTGTGTGTGTGTGTGTGTGTGTGTGAGGTGAGATGTGTGTGAGGTGAGATGTGTGTGTGTGTGTGAGGTGTGGTGTGTGTGAGGTGAGTGTGTGTGAGGTGAGTGTGTGTGTGTGTGTGTGTGTGAGGTGTGGTGTGTGTGAGGTGAGATGTGTGTGTGAGGTGTGGTGTGTGTGAGGTGAGTGTGTGTGTGTGAGGTGAGTGTGTGTGTGTGAGGTGAGGTGTGTGTGAGGTGAGATGTGTTTGTGTGTGTGAGGTGTGGTGTGTGTGTGTGTGTGTGAGGTGTGTGTGAGGTGTGGTGTGTGTGAGGTGAGAGTGTGTGTGTGTGAGGTGTGTGTGAGGTGAGATGTGTGTGTGTGAGGTGAGTGTGTGTGTGTGAGGTGAGATGTGTGTGTGTGTGAGGTGAGTGTGTGTGTGTGTGTGAGGTGAGATGTGTGTGTGTGTGAGGTGAGTGTGTGTGTGTGAGGTGAGATGTGTGTGAGGTGAGATGTGTGTGTGTGTGTGTGAGGTGTGGTGTGTGTGAGGTGAGTGTGTGTGTGTGAGGTGAGTGTGTGTGTGTGTGTGTGTGTGTGTGTGTGAGGTGTGGTGTGTGTGAGGTGAGTGTGTGTGTGTGAGGTGAGTGTGTGTGTGTGTGTGTGTGTGTGTGTGTGTGTGGCCTGGTAAACCCTACGTTATGGGGACAAAATGTCCCCACAAGGATGGCAATATCCGAAATCCTTGTTCGTGTGGGGACATTTTTTGGTCCCCATGAGGAAATCAGCTTATAAATCATACTAAGTGATGTTGTTTGAAAATGTAAAAATGCAGAATGTTTCCTGTGATGGGTAGGTTTAGGGATAGGGTTAGTGTAAGGGAATAGAATATACAGTCTGTACAGTATAAAAATCATTATGTCTATGGAAAGTCCCCATAAAACATGAAAACACAACATGTGTGTGTGAGGTGTGGTGTGTGTGTGTGAGGTGTGGTGTGTGTGTGTGTGTGTGTGTGAGGTGAGATGTGGGTGAGGTGAGATGTGTGTGTGTGTGAGGTGTGGTGTGTGTGAGTTGAGTGTGTGTGTGTGTGTGTGAGAGGTGAGTGTGTGTGTGTGTGTGTGTGTGTGAGGTGAGTGTGTGTGTGTGTGTGTGTGAGGTGAGGTGTGGTGTGTGTGAGGTGAGTGTGTGTGTGTGTGTGAGGTGAGTGTGTGTGTGTGTGTGTGAGGTGAGGTGTGGTGTGTGTGAGGTGAGTGTGTGTGTGTGTGTGAGGTGAGTGTGTGTGTGTGAGGTGAGATGTGTGTGAGGTGAGATGTGTGTGTGTGTGTGTGAGGTGTGGTGTGTGTGAGGTGAGTGTGTGTGTGTGAGGTGAGTGTGTGTGTGTGTGTGTGTGTGTGTGTGTGAGGTGTGGTGTGTGTGAGGTGAGTGTGTGTGTGTGAGGTGAGTGTGTGTGTGTGTGTGTGTGTGTGTGTGTGTGTGTGTGGCCTGGTAAACCCTACGTTATGGGGACAAAATGTCCCCACAAGGATGGCAATATCCGAAATCCTTGTTCGTGTGGGGACATTTTTTGGTCCCCATGAGGAAATCAGCTTATAAATCATACTAAGTGATGTTGTTTGAAAATGTAAAAATGCAGAATGTTTCCTGTGATGGGTAGGTTTAGGGATAGGGTTAGTGTAAGGGAATAGAATATACAGTCTGTACAGTATAAAAATCATTATGTCTATGGAAAGTCCCCATAAAACATGAAAACACAACATGTGTGTGTGAGGTGTGGTGTGTGTGTGTGAGGTGTGGTGTGTGTGTGTGTGTGTGTGTGAGGTGAGATGTGGGTGAGGTGAGATGTGTGTGTGTGTGAGGTGTGGTGTGTGTGAGTTGAGTGTGTGTGTGTGTGTGTGAGAGGTGAGTGTGTGTGTGTGTGTGTGTGTGTGAGGTGAGTGTGTGTGTGTGTGTGTGTGAGGTGAGGTGTGGTGTGTGTGAGGTGAGTGTGTGTGTGTGAGGTGAGTGTGTGTGTGTGTGTGTGTGTGTGTGTGTGAGGTGTGGTGTGTGTGAGGTGAGTGTGTGTGTGTGAGGTGAGTGTGTGTGTGTGTGTGTGTGTGTGTGTGTGTGTGGCCTGGTAAACCCTACGTTATGGGGACAAAATGTCCCCACAAGGATGGCAATATCCGAAATCCTTGTTCGTGTGGGGACATTTTTTGGTCCCCATGAGGAAATCAGCTTATAAATCATACTAAGTGATGTTGTTTGAAAATGTAAAAATGCAGAATGTTTCCTGTGATGGGTAGGTTTAGGGATAGGGTTAGTGTAAGGGAATAGAATATACAGTCTGTACAGTATAAAAATCATTATGTCTATGGAAAGTCCCCATAAAACATGAAAACACAACATGTGTGTGTGAGGTGTGGTGTGTGTGTGTGAGGTGTGGTGTGTGTGTGTGTGTGTGTGTGAGGTGAGATGTGGGTGAGGTGAGATGTGTGTGTGTGTGAGGTGTGGTGTGTGTGAGTTGAGTGTGTGTGTGTGTGTGTGAGAGGTGAGTGTGTGTGTGTGTGTGTGTGTGTGAGGTGAGTGTGTGTGTGTGTGTGTGTGAGGTGAGGTGTGGTGTGTGTGAGGTGAGTGTGTGTGTGTGTGTGAGGTGAGTGTGTGTGTGAGGTGTGGTGTGTGTGTGTGTGTGTGTGTGAGGTGAGATGTGGGTGAGGTGAGATGTGTGTGTGTGTGAGGTGTGGTGTGTGTGAGTTGAGTGTGTGTGTGTGTGTGTGAGAGGTGAGTGTGTGTGTGTGTGTGTGTGTGTGTGTGTGAGGTGAGTGTGTGTGTGTGTGTGTGTGAGGTGAGGTGTGGTGTGTGTGAGGTGAGTGTGTGTGTGTGTGTGAGGTGAGTGTGTGTGTGAGGTGAGTGTGAGGTGTGGTGTGTGTGTGTGTGTGTGTGAGGTGTGGTGTGTGTGTGAGGTGAGTGTGTGTGTGAGGTGTGGTGAGTGTGTGTGTGTGTGTGAGGACTGGCCTGCGCCTGATGAAGAGCCTCCAGCCGCTGCTCATGGTCTCGCCGCACGTTCTCCAGCTTCTTCAGCGCCTGCTTCTCCTGCTGAAGCGCCTTCATGTCCAGCTTCTGGCCCTCCATCTTAGAGAAGAACTCATCCACCGCCTGAACCCGGCAGAGATGTCCACACACACATTAACACAATGTTATTTTTATTTAGTACTTGCCCTTCAGAAGATACTGTAAGAGATTTTTCACAAGACAAAATAATAATAATTTCTATTCTATTCCATCCTCCTGGCTCTTCATAACACCTTTGCTTCTGTAATAGTTGTGTTTGAGTCCCTCGGATCTCAGCTTCACACACACACACACACACACACACACACGGTCAGGGTCATGTGTGTCAGTGCAGTTATTACTGTGTCTTGTGGAATAGACGTAAGCATCAGTTACGAGGAACAGCTTCATCAGGGCAGGACTAGAGAAAAACTCAGTTCTGTGTTTATGATGCTCTTATTCTCAGTCGATGGTCAGCGCGTGTGTGTGTGTGTGTTCACTACTCACTCCTCCGGGTGTGTGTGTGTGTGTGTGTTCACTACTCACTCCTCCGGGTGTGTGTGTGTGTGTGTGTGTGTGTTCACTACTCACTCCTCCGGGTGTGTGTGTGTGTGTGTGTTCACTACTCACTCCTCCGGGTGTGTGTGTGTGTGTGTGTTCACTACTCACTCCTCCGAGTGTGTGTGTGTGTTCACTACTCACTCCTCCGGGTGTGTGTGTGTGTGTGTTCACTACTCACTCCTCCGGGTGTGTGTGTGTGTGTGTGTGTTCACTACTCACTCCTCCGGGTGTGTGTGTGTGTGTGTGTGTTCACTACTCACTCCTCCGGGTGTGTGTGTGTGTGTGTGTTCACTACTCACTCCTCCGGGTGTGTGTGTGTGTGTGTGTGTTCACTACTCACTCCTCCGGGTGTGTGTGTGTGTGTGTGTTCACTACTCACTCCTCCGGGTGTGTGTGTGTGTGTGTGTTCACTACTCACTCCTCCGAGTGTGTGTGTGTGTTCACTACTCACTCCTCCGGGTGTGTGTGTGTGTGTGTTCACTACTCACTCCTCCGGGTGTGTGTGTGTGTGTGTGTGTTCACTACTCACTCCTCCGGGTGTGTGTGTGTGTGTGTGTGTTCACTACTCACTCCTCCGGGTGTGTGTGTGTGTGTGTGTTCACTACTCACTCCTCCGGGTGTGTGTGTGTGTTCACTACTCACTCCTCCGAGTGTGTGTGTGTGTGTTCACTACTCACTCCTCCGGGTGTGTGTGTGTGTGTGTTCACTACTCACTCCTCTAAGTGTGTGTGTGTGTTCACTACTCACTCCTCCGAGTGTGTGTGTGTGTGTTCACTACTCACTCCTCCGGGTGTGTGTGTGTGTGTGTTCACTACTCACTCCTCTAAGTGTGTGTGTGTGTGTTCACTACTCACTCCTCCGAGTGTGTGTGTGTGTTCACTACTCACTCCTCCGAGTGTGTGTGTGTGTGTTCACTACTCACTCCTCCGGGTGTGTGTGTGTGTGTGTTCACTACTCACTCCTCTAAGTGTGTGTGTGTGTGTGTTCACTACTCACTCCTCCGAGTGTGTGTGTGTTCACTACTCACTCCTCTAAGTGTGTGTGTGTGTTCACTACTCACTCCTCTGGGTGTGTGTATGTTCACTACTCACTCCTCCGGGTGTGTGTGTGTGTGTGTGTATGTTCACTACTCACTCCTCTAAGTGTGTGTGTGTGTTCACTACTCACTCCTCTGGGTGTGTGTGTGTTCACTACTCACTCCTCTGTGTGTGTGTGTGTGTGTGTGTGTGTGTGTTCACTACTCACTCCTCCGAGTGTGTGTGTGTGTGTGTGTGTTCACTACTCACTCCTCTGTGTGTGTGTGTGTGTGTGTGTTAGGGCTGCACGATTTGGGCCAAAATGATAATCACGATTATTTTTATCAATATTGAGATCACGATTAATTATCACGATTATTTGTTGATTTTAACCAAAACAAATGTTATTGTCACATAGGCTAATTATAACTGCTTTCACATTATGCTACATTCCTGCTAATGTACAACTATGTGCATCAAAATAAAACAGGTCCTCTTATTCACCAAAATTCAGTGCATCTCTTAAAGAATAAATAAAAACAAATAAATCAATAAAGAAAATGTAGCAAAACTTCAACAGGGCACTATTTTACATTGTGTAAATATAAAATAAAAATATAAACTTGCATTGTACCTGCATAATGGATGTGAATAAAACGCACAAAATATACAATCAATAAAAAACAAATATTCCATAACAGAATGTAACCAAATGAGAACATTTCAAGGCAGAACTAAGCACTTAGCACTATGGAAGTTCGATTAATGGATGAAATTCAGAGTCATTGTTATTTGACGCTTAAGAAATGTAAAATGTTGTGGTACAGTGTCAGTGATTAGTCTTACTGCATAAATTGAATCTTATTTAATCCTCCAAAGTGTATGTGCTTGAATTATTTCTACTTATTAAACAATAGTTCAAAACAAGAGTTTGTAGTACTGATTATTGGAGTCCATTAATCGAACTTTCATGCCATATTAATATGTAGTATGTATGTACCAATTTACTAATGCTCACACTCGGTCTCTCACGCGCACCGTCACTCGGTCTCTCTCGCGCGCAGACACAATCGGTCTCTCTCGCGCGCTGTCGCTCGTACGCAGACACACTCGGTATCTCTCGCGCACTTTCGAGCGCGCTCTTGGACACTCGGTCTCTCGTGCACTGTCGCTCGCTCGCAGACGGTCTCTCTCGCGCACTCGGGCTCATGGAGGCACGTGATCAGACAGTGGTTTACGGAGCGCTAGATTGGCTTTACAAAAAAAAAAAACCCTTTGATACGGAGTGTTCTGTGAATGTAATGATGCATTTTAAATATCGCTCGGTCACGCGAATTTGATCGTGGGAAGCCAAAATCGCGATCGTGATTAAAATTCGATTAATCGTGCAGCCCTAGTGTGTGTGTGTGTGTTCACTACTCACTCCTCTAAGTGTGTGTGTGTGTGTGTTCACTACTAAATCCTCCGGGTGTGTGTGTGTGTGTGTGTTCACTACTCACTCCTCCGGGTGTGTGTGTGTGTTCACTACTCACTCCTCTAAGTGTGTGTGTGTGTGTGTTCACTACTCACTCCTCTGTGTGTGTGTGTGTGTGTGTTCACTACTCACTCCTCCGAGTGTGTGTGTGTGTTCACTACTCACTCCTCCGGGTGTGTGTGTGTGTTCACTACTCACTCCTCCGGGTGTGTGTGTGTGTTCACTACTCACTCCTCTAAGTGTGTGTGTGTGTGTTCACTACTCACTCCTCTGGGTGTGTGTGTGTTCACTACTCACTCCTCCGGGTGTGTGTGTGTGTGTTCACTACTCACTCCTCCGGGTGTGTGTGTGTGTGTGTTCACTACTCACTCCTCCGGGTGTGTGTGTGTGTTCACTACTCACTCCTCCGGGTGTGTGTGTGTGTGTGTGTGTTCACTACTCACTCCTCCGGGTGTGTGTGTGTTCACTACTCACTCCTCCGGGTGTGTGTGTGTGTTCACTACTCACTCCTCCGGGTGTGTGTGTGTGTGTTCACTACTCACTCCTCCGGGTGTGTTCACTACTCACTCCTCTGTGTGTGTGTGTGTGTGTTCACTACTCACTCCTCCGGGTGTGTTCACTACTCACTCCTCTGTGTGTGTGTGTGTGTGTTCACTACTCACTCCTCCGGGTGTGTTCACTACTCACTCCTCTGTGTGTGTGTGTGTGTGTGTTCACTACTCACTCCTCTAAGTGTGTGTGTGTGTGTTCACTACTCACTCCTCTGGGTGTGTGTGTGTTCACTACTCACTCCTCTGTGTGTGTGTGTGTGTGTGTGTGTTCACTACTCACTCCTCCGAGTGTGTGTGTGTGTTCACTACTCACTCCTCTGGGTGTGTGTGTGTGTTCACTACTCACTCCTCCGGGTGTGTGTGTGTGTTAACTACTCACTCCTCTAAGTGTGTGTGTGTGTTTACTACTCACTCCTCTGGGTGTGTGTGTTGTTACGACCCTGTGTTCTGCTTGCTCGCCTGCTGGTGGCGGTGTTGCTCTGAGAGAGCGTGGGAGATCGCACACACCTGCTTCCTCCGATCATCTTTGATTATGAAGAGGATAAAACCTTGGATTGAACATCTCATCTTCACTTCGTCCAGGGGGACTGACAGCCTCTGGCGAAGTCATTCGAACCTTTTGATTTACAGCCCATACCAACCTTCTTTTACTCCCCAACCGGATTATGATTTTGACCCTTTTGATTTGAAACCCTAGACTTTGTTATATTCAGTTTATTGTGATTTTTGAGGACGAATAAAATCTTGCAAGTCATTTTCGGTGTACTTGTTTACTTTATGTACGGCCGAAACGAGCTGGCCGTAACATAAATTGGAGTCTCGTCCGCGATCCTATTGGGGTAGGAAACGTTGGTAAGTATGGGTTGTATGTGTGTATGTTTTTGTGAATGGTTACCTTTATAAATGAGAACTCTGGTGAGTTAGAGTGTTTCCAGCTGGATTGTGAATACAATCCTTCCGTCGGAGCACTGTTTGTTGTTTTGTTTTGTTATTTTGCCTTTCTTGTTTTTGGAGGTTATCCTGGGTGGAGATTAACTCTCTGTAGGGGGTACGCTTCCGGACTTTCAGTTTGACTGATAGTTGCGGAGTTCAGCGTTTAATGTCGCCTCGAGCCCGGTACATCTCTGAAGACCAGGTAGGATTTAGTTATTGTTTTTCTGAGTTAGGAGCTGGAGTTCTCTTATATTATAAGTGGTAAATCCATTCTACAAAAAAAAAAAAAAGGGAAAATCGTTGAGATTGCGTGTATAGTGCAGTTTATTTTACGCTTACACTGTGTTTTGACTTGTGGGAAGTCTTTGAAAATTTTGTGAATGAGGTTGCGTATACGGTGACGTAGTTCCTTTTTGAAGCTGTGGCTGGGAATTGTATTTTGAGTAAACAGCGTCTCACGTGTGTTAGCTAGTAGGTTCGATTGTGTTATTGTGTATAAAACATACGAACGAAATGTCTTCGGTGGTCGAGGATTTCTTTGCGTGTCCATCAGAAGCTTTGCTTGAGAGTTGTACAAAGGAGCAGTTGGTGCAAATCGCCGAACGCTTCAGTGTCGATTTTACTTCTCAAGAGAAGAGGCTGAGGGAGACTATGGTGACTACTTTGAAGCGGTCACTTGTTGATAGAGGAGTTATAGAGGTAAGCACAGAGCTAATCACTCCGAGTGAATCGTTTGTGTCTACTCCTGCTGAGGTTTATAGTGAAAGTGAGACGAAATTTCCTGAATTGTCTTTGCAAGAGAAGCAATTGTGTTTAGATGCCGCGAAAATTCGTGCTGAACGAGATGATCGCGCTATGAAAGAGCGAGCGGTAGAAAGAGAATTTGAAGAGAGGAAATTAAATCATCAGTTAGCTATGCGAAGAATGGAGCTTGATTTAGAAGAGAGAACGCTTCAGTTAGAGAAGGAACGTGACGAGAGAGCATTTGAGATAAAAAAGTTGGAGTTAGAATTAGCAGCAAAGACGGCTGAAGCTTCACAAGCGAATGTGCCTCCTGTTCCACAACAGCATGCGAATGCAGGTGAACCTGTGTTTGATGTTCACAGAAATATGAGATTAGTGCCGCCATTTTCTGAAAAGGAAGTGGATAAATATTTCTATCACTTTGAACGTGTTGCTTTATCCATGAAATGGCCGAAAAGCTTTTGGACTTTATTATTACAGTGTGTGTTCACAGGTAAAGCTCAGGAAGTTTATTCTGCACTCTCACTGGAACAGAGTGGTGAGTATGATGTTGTGAAGTCTGCTGTGTTACATGCATATGAACTCGTGCCTGAGGCATATCGTCAGAAATTTAGGACTTTGAGTAAAGCTGATGAATGTACTCATGTTGAGTTTGCAAGAGAAAAAGAGAACTTATTTGATCGTTGGTGCACTTCAATGAAGGTTACAACTAGAGAGCAGTTAAGAGAATTAGTGCTCTTGGAGGAGTTTAAACATTGTGTTCCTCATGCTGTAGCTACGCATCTCACTGAACACAAGGTGAATACACTTTCAGAAGCTGCTATCATGGCTGATGAATTCGTATTA
This sequence comes from Rhinichthys klamathensis goyatoka, assembly GCF_029890125.1. Lineage (NCBI taxonomy): Eukaryota > Metazoa > Chordata > Actinopteri > Cypriniformes > Leuciscidae > Rhinichthys > Rhinichthys klamathensis. Next base: position 956,379 of record NW_026606951.1, on the reverse strand, counting down.
ACCCATTGTGAGTCATTCAGTTCAGTCGGTCTTAAAACCAACAATATGAGTAAGTCTAAGTTTTGCGTTCAACCTAAGACAAAGTCTCCTGTGATGAGTAGGAATAGTAAGACAACAGCTGCTGAACATTCTAGTAAACCTGTAGTCTCACGAGACATGGTTTGCTTTTATTGTAAAAAGCCTGGTCATAAAATATCTGACTGTCAGATACTCAAGAGGAAAGAGAGATTGTCGAAACCTGTTGCTTTGGTTTCTACCTCACCATTTACTATTGACACTCGTGATGAGAAAGATCGTCATTTGTCCAGTTCTGGTGATAAATCTGTTGATCAGTGTACAATTTCTTCTGTTGATTATACACCTTTTATCACAGAAGGAAATGTGTCATTGCCTGGTTCAAATGAAACGGTGCCAATACGTCTTCTTCGAGATACAGGGGCTGCGCAGTCGTTTCTGTTAGAGGGAATTTTACCCTTGACTTCTGAAACCGCTACTGGAACTCATGTGTTAGTGCGAGGTTTTGAGATGGGGTTTGTTGAAGTGCCTTTGCATCGAATCCATCTTTCCTCTGCCATTGTATCTGGTGATGTAGTAGTTGGTGTTCGTTCTGCACTTCCAGTCCCTGGGATTACATTTATTCTGGGAAATGATTTAGCTGGTGGGAATGTTTGGGGTTGGAGTGAAGGGGCAGCTCCACCCATAATAGCATCTACACCTAGGAAATCTGATGTTGGAAATTGTAGAGAATTTCCTGATTTGTTTCCAGCTTGTGCAGTTACTCGATCAATGGCTAAACCATTATCTGAAAATCAAGTTGAAGTTCCACTGCATGATACCTTCTTCTATACTGTTCATACAGGTGATTCAGGATCGGATGTATCCAAGAGTCCTGAGCAAGGAGACCTGAAGTCCTGTTCTTCGTTGTCTTCTGACCAGAAAGAATCGACAGTGTTGCGACATGAATCTAACGATACATTAGAGGTTCTGTCCACTCTTGAGAAAACCAATGTTGATCTCTCTGATGTTGATTGTTCTCTGACTTCTTTGTTCCAGATTTCTCGAGAGGATTTGATTAGAGCTCAACAGAGCGACGACAGTCTTAAAACCTTATTCTCTGAAGTAGGGTCTAAGAAGTGTTCTGATCCTCAGTCTTCTTCGTACTTTCTTGATGATGGTCTGCTTTGTCGGAAAGTGGTGTTGCATGAAGATGTTTCTCCTGAACCTAAAATTCAGATTGTGGTTCCTTTTACGATGAGGGAATCCGTGTTGCATTTAGCTCATCAAGGACTTGCTGGTCATACCGGAGTTCGTAAAACGTACGATCGAGTCTTACGACAGTTCTATTGGCCGAAGGTGAAACGAGATGTGGCAAAACATATTCGATCTTGTCATACATGCCAGATCACCGGTAAGCCAAATCAAAAGTTACCTGTTGCTCCGTTGCAACCTATTTCCGTCGGTTCCACTCCTTTTGAGTATTTGGTAGTTGACTGTGTTGGTCCTTTGCCTCGGTCCAAGACTGGTCACCAATACCTTTTAACCATTATGTGTCAGACTACTCGTTATCCGGCTGCTTATCCGTTAAGGTCCATTACTACTAAATCTGTCTTGAAGGCTCTCACTAATTTCATGTCGACCTTTGGAATACCTAAAGTCATTCAATCTGATCAGGGTTCGAACTTTATGTCAAAACAGTTCTCAAAAGCCCTGCGTCAACTTCGAGTGAAACACAATATTTCTAGTGCTTATCATCCACAGAGTCAAGGAGTCCTTGAAAGGTTTCATCAAACCCTGAAGTCCCTTTTGAGGTCATATTGTGTGGAACTCGATGCGGATTGGGAAGAAGGTCTGCCATGGATGTTGTTAGCGATCCGTGAGGTAATCCAAGAAAGTCTTGGGTTTAGCCCAAATGAATTAGTGTTCGGACATGTAGTGCGAGGACCTACAACTGTGTTAGCTGAGGAGTGGCGAATGTCTAAACCTTCTGGAAATATTTCAGATTATGTGAGTGGATTCCGGCGTAGATTATATGAGGCACGAGCTCTTGCTAAAAAGAAATTGAGTAAGTCTCAAATAAAAATGCAACAACGCTTTGACAAGAAAGCTAAATTAAGAGAATTTCAGGTGGATGAACAAGTATTGGCTTTATTGTCTCTAGCTGCAAATCCATTTCAGGCTAAATTTACAGGCCCTTACAAGATAGTTAAACGTCTTTCTGATAATAACTATCTGTTGAATACTCCTGATCGGAGGAAGAAGGTACAAGTATGTCACAGTAATCTGTTGAAATTGTACATAGCTCCTGTTCGTCCCGTTACTGTTAATGTGGTAAACTCTTGTGATTCTTTTCCAGAATTGTCATCTTCCTTTCGTAGCCCGAGTAAGGATTCTTTGGAGAATGCTGATGAGGATGAGAGTTTTCTTTCTCGAGGAAAAGTCGACGGGCGACTTAAGAACTCTGAGATTCTTCTTAATCTGTCCTCTCATCTTTCTTATCTGACAGAGAAGGAGAGGAGTGATGTCACTGAGTTGGTGATGTCATTTCCCTCTCTTTTCCGTGATGTTCCTGGTCGTACATCTATCATAGAACATGATATCGACGTAGGAGCCTCATGTCCTGTTAAACAGAACGCATATCGAGTCAATCCTTTTAAAAGAGATTTGCTGAAACAAGAGGTGAACTATCTACTTGCTCATGATCTGGCTGAATGTAGTTTCAGTTCATGGAGTTCCCCTTGTGTTCTGGTAAATAAATCTGATGGCTCATATCGATTCTGCACAGATTATCGAAAACTAAATTCTGTTACTAAGCCGGATTGCTCCCCTTTGCCTCGAGTTGATGACTGCGTCGATCATGTTGGCTCTGCTCGATATGTTAGTAAGTTCGATCTCCTAAAGGGATATTGGCAGGTGCCGCTGACTTGTCGAGCGAAGGAATTATCCGCCTTCGTCACACCTGATGCTTTCCTGCAGTATACGGTTATGCCTTTCGGAGTGCGAAATGCACCCGCGACGTTCCAGCGTCTCGTAAATCGTATACTGTATGGAATGTCAGGATGTGAGGCATATCTTGACGACGTGGTGTTGTATAATTCCTCCTGGTCTGAACATCTTAACCAGATTAAGGAATTGTTTTCTCGTTTAGCAAAGGCTAATCTGACCATAAACCTCGCTAAATCGGAATTCGCGAAGGCAACCGTTACCTACTTAGGTAAAGTCGTGGGAAACGGTTGTGTAAAGCCTATTGAGACCAAGGTTGAAGCCATTTGTGATTTTCCCGTACCCACCACTCGTCGTGAATTGCGACGGTTTCTCGGTATGGTGGGATATTACCGGGGCTTCTGTGAAAATTTCGCCAGTGTGGTCTCCCCTCTTACCGATTTATTGAGTCCAAAGTTGACTTTTCAGTGGTCTGAGCTCTGTCAACAAGCTTTTGATAATTGTAAAGCGTTGTTGGCGTGTGCCCCTGTTTTAACAGCCCCGGATTTTGAGAAATCTTTTAGCCTTGCAATCGATGCAAGTGCTTGTGGTGCGGGTGCTGTCCTCTTACAGGAGGATTCGAACAAGGTTCTACATCCTGTAAGTTACTTTTCAAAAAAGTTTAATCGACATCAACAGGTATACTCTACCATTGAGAAGGAAGCTCTCGCCCTAGTGTTGGCCGTGCAACATTTTGAGGTATACCTAGGGTCCATCGCTGCACCGATTATCATCTATACGGATCATAATCCGTTGGTTTTCTTGAATCAAATGAGAAATCGAAATCAGCGACTTATGCGATGGAGTCTCATTTTACAACCTTTCCACCTTGAGATTCAACACATTCGAGGAAAAGATAATGTCATAGCTGACACCCTTTCCAGAGCATAACCTAACCTC
>NW_026606951.1:942500-945000 GCF_029890125.1 Rhinichthys klamathensis goyatoka | reverse complement strand
GCCCGGTGACGCAGGACCGGGAGATGAGGCCGTTAGCCCGACGCAGGATGTACAGTTCCCGCTGGATTTAAGCTTAATAAAGTCTGAACCAGGGGCGTCACTAGGATTTTCATTTTAGGGGGGCTAAGCCTCCAATGAGGGTATGATTTTTTTTTAAATAATAAAAAAAGTTAACGCTCTCTATTAACCAGTTTCATTACCATGCAAAGGCAGGGTTTTATAATCACTGTGGTCCCAAATGTGAGGTAGGGTAGATAAGGGGGTTCGGGGGTTTCACCCGAGAAAATTTTGATTCCTCTGATCTACATATGTGCATTTTAAGAAAAAATTGGATAACAGCTTTAAAACCATGTCAGTGGGCAGCTGATTATTTTTCTCTCCTCCTCATCTCTTGCCCTGTCTCTTCCCCTCCTAAAGCTGAGCTTTGACTGATATAGGCTTTTCATTTTTGTCTGTCAGTGAAGAAAGTAAACCTAGGGTCAACTGATAGGGTGATTTTGCCTATGAATCATTTTCTCAGACGCGTTTATTTACTGAAAGCTACTAAAGCTAGGTATTAAATGCATTCACAATATGTAGGCTACACATTCATTATTGATCTTATGCCTAATACAGGGCCGTAGACACAGGGCTTTATAATCACAGAGGTCCTAAATTTGATGTTGGTAGGGGGTTCCATTTTTTTATTTGTCTGATGTGCATTTCAAGATGAAAAAAAAGGATAAGAAATAGCTTTAAAACCATGTCAGTGGGCAGTAGATTATTTGTCAATACCTGCTCTCTCCTCATCTCCATCACTTTCTTTTTTTCTCAGTCTCTTCATCCCTTTCTCTTCCCCTAAAGCTGAGCTTTTTTAATTTACTAAAGGCTACAATTTGTATTATATTCTCAATATGTACACATTCATTATTAATCTTGTGCCTAACATGATGAAAACGGCTCTGTTAATGTTTCTTGTCCCCTCACAATGACAGTAAACTAATCATTACATGAGTCACGTTACATAGGCCTATTTACAGTTCAAAATGGCGAAATTAGACAAAACTATATTAGTTTGCCTGATTATTTTTTGTCATTCGTTTAACATTTATGACCTAAAAAAATGTCACATATGAAATGTTAAGTTTAGCTACTTACATCTTATCTCGCACTTGACCGTAACCGTCGAGTCACTGTTAAAATTCGCGCTCAGCAGCATCTGCGAACATAAAGCCCGCCTACTTTGATTTGATTGGTCATCTCAAATATTCTGACATTGACGAGCAGTGACAGACCAATGAGGCTCAGATGCACACACACACACACACACACACACGTCCTCTGTTTCTGACGTGCTCTCTGCTCGGCGCCACTGCGGATTGAAGATGAAGAACGCGCTGAATCTGATTATAACAAGACTGAAGCGAACATGAATTTGTGTAGCCTACATTAATCTCACATTTTTAGGGGGGCTAGGCAGAAGTTTAGGGGGGCTAGGCAGAAGTTTAGGGGGGCTAGGCAGAAGTTTAGGGGGGCTAGGCAGAAGTTTAGGGCTGAAGCCCACCTAAAAAGGGCCTAGCGACGCCCCTGGTCTGAACCTCGTCGTCAACTCAATTGTTTACTCGGATAGCAAACAACTGTTACTGCACGCACTGCAAAAGATTTTAAAAATGGTGGAGTCAGCCAATCAAAATGCGGCATGAACTCGACCAATCAGCATGTTCAGCGCCCAAGTCCCGCCCGAAAGCTCCTGAACTTAGGAAAAGTACCACCTCGTGAGCAGGACTTTCTGAGGGGGAACTTTTTACCCTGAACTTCATTTAGACCCTGATTCCTGCGGTGGAAACGCGGCTTACGAGTGTGTGTTCGTGTTTGTGCAGTTCTCACGCGGTCGTAGAGCTCGAGGATCAGGTGATACGCCGCCTCATCAGAGCCGAACTGCAGATCCACGATCCTGTCCACGCCGAGCTGATTAACATGGACCAGCCGCCGGGACTTCAGATGCTTCCGGCACTGAGACACACACACACTCAGTGACATCATCATCGACACACACACACACACTCACTCACTCAGTGACATCATCATCAACACACACACACACACACACACACTCACTCACTCAGTGACATCATCATCGACACACACACACACACACACACTCACTCACTCACTCAGTGACATCATCATCAACACACACACACACACTCACTCACTCACTCAGTGACATCATCATCGACACACACACACACACACTCACTCACTCACTCAGTGACATCATCATCGACACACACACACACACACTCACTCACTCACTCAGTGACATCATCATCAACACACACACACACACACACACACTCACTCACTCACTCACTCACTCAGTGACATCATCATCGACACACACACACACACACACTCACTCACTCAGTGACATCATCATCAACACACACACACACTCACTCACTCACTCACTCAGTGACATCATTACACACACAGTGACATCATCATCGACACACACACA
>NW_026606951.1:937500-940000 GCF_029890125.1 Rhinichthys klamathensis goyatoka | reverse complement strand
AGCCTTTCAGAGAAACGGCTGGAGACTTTATCATCAACTTCACCCAATACTACTAACTAGGGGTGTAACGATACACGTATTCATATTGAACCGTTCGGTACGAGGCTTTCGGTTCGGTTTTCGGTACGTTGGACCATTTTTCCTGCAGACCAAAATTTAGTTATTTCAAATTTAGGCGCGTCGCGCGTGGCAAGCGCGCTCATGATGTAAGAGACGCCGGCGTGACCACAACATTGCCCAACATCAAATGGCAAATGTAATGTAAGCGGAACGAAACTGAGCTGCTCGTTATCGTGTGGTTGACGGACCGTTTATCAGTTTGGACCAATGCAGCGCGAGCCGATCTTCATCATCAGCACTGTCACTACACAGAGAAATAATTTGAATTCGCCACTGAAGTAATAACATCGCTGTGAGATCTAGTGAGGACCATTCACATTTCTCCGTTATTAACGGATCAAACAGCGCTGACGTGGAAACCAGGAAGAAACATTGTGCCATGACTGAACTATTCAGTGTCCACAGCAACATACACTATGGGTTTACTGGAGTAACACTACTAACTGTAGTAACACTACTAACTGGAGTAACACTACTAACTGGAGTAACACTACTAACTGTAGTAACACTACTAACTGGAGTAACACTACTAACTGGAGTAACACTACTAACTGTAGTAACACTACTAACTGGAGTAACACTACTAACTGGAGTAACACTACTAACTGGAGTAACACTACTAACTGGAGTAACACTACTAACTGGAGTAACACTACTAACTGGAGTAACACTACTAACTGGAGTAACACTACTAACTGGAGTAACACTACTAACTGGAGTAACACTACTAACTGGAGTAACACTACTAACTGTAGTAACACTACTAACTGGAGTAACACTACTAACTGGAGTAACACTACTAACTGTAGTAACACTACTAACTGGAGTAACACTACTAACTGGAGTAACACTACTAACTGGAGTAACACTACTAACTGGAGTAACACTACTAACTGGAGTAACACTACTAACTGGAGTAACACTACTAACTGGAGTAACACTACTAACTGGAGTAACACTACTAACTGTAGTAACACTACTAACTGTAGTAACACTACTAACTGGAGTAACACTACTAACTGGAGTAACACTACTAACTGTAATACACTACTAACTGTAGTAACACTACTAACTGGAGTAACACTACTAACTGGAGTAACACTACTAACTGGAGTAACACTACTAACTGGAGTAACACTACTAACTGTAGTAACACTACTAACTGGAGTAACACTACTAACTGGAGTAACACTACTAACTGGAGTAACACTACTAACTGACACTACTAACTGGAGTAACACTACTAACTGGAGTAACACTACTAACTGTAGTAACACTACTAACTGGAGTAACACTACTAACTGGAGTAACACTACTAACTGGAGTAACACTACTAACTGGAGTAACACTACTAACTGTAGTAACACTACTAACTGTAACCATGGGAGTTTGGCGGGAATAGTAGGCTAATGCTTTCAAGTAACATCACGTCAGTTTTATTTTGACATTATGAATACAATTGCTGCCCTCAAATGTTAATCTGAACTAAAATAAGCCTTTGTTTATAACTACTACAATATTACATTTCATTTTGTCCCCCCCAGTCCCACTTTGTCCAAAAAATTAATTCTAACTATCTCTATCTTGAGGCCACAAGATAGTTATAATTAATTTGTTTGACAAAGTGGGACTAGGGGGGCTCCATAGTTTTGTTTTAAATGCTCCTAAGTCAAGTATAGCTCCATCATTGCTCAAAGTAAAAAAAAAGATCATACTTTATGATGTTAGTTTTAATAAAAATATAAAATCAAGGAAATTTCTCTGGCATTTCTTTCTTTTTGCTGTATTGAAAAAATACCGAACCGTGACACAAGTGTATCGTATCGAACCGAACCGTGAATTTTGTGAACCGTTACACCGCTACTACTAACACTTTCAATTCTATATATCTATAAAAACCCCTTGCTCTCTGTCCTATGAGGCTGACTGAGACACACACACACTCGCTCACACACACTACTGCTCTATTGTAGGTTGAACTGCTATTGTTCTCCTCATTTTTAAGTCTCTGGATAAAAGCATCTGCTAAATGATTATATGATTAAATGTAAATATAATATCTCAGGATCACACATGTGTATCATGTTATGAATATCATCACACATCTACTTATTATATTTAATATCACACATTTACATGATCATACTGTACTTTTTTTCTATATCTTTTGCATGAGAGTGTGAGTGTGTGTGTGTGTGTGTGTGTGTGAGAGAGAGTTTAAGTGAGTGTGTGTGTGAGAGAGAGTGTGTGAGTGTAAGTGTGTGTGTGAGAGAGAGTGTGTGTGAGTTTAAGTGTGTGTGTGTGTGTGTGTTTAAGTGTGTGTGTGTGTGAGATATATATATATATATATATATATATATATATATATATATATATATAT
>NW_026606951.1:927500-932500 GCF_029890125.1 Rhinichthys klamathensis goyatoka | reverse complement strand
TGAGCGGACACAGTCTTTTCTAGTATTTTAGACATAAATGGAAGATTTGAAATGGGTCTGTAATTTGCTAAGTTATTTGGATCTAATTGCGGTTTCTTAATGAGAGGTTTTATAACTGCCAGCTTGAATATTTTTGGAACATGACCTAAAGATAAAGACGAGTTAATAATATTGAGAAGAGGCTCTTCCACTACAGGTAACACTTCTTTCAGAAATTTAGTTGGTATTGGATCTAATAAACATGTTGTTGGTTTAGATGCAATGATAAGTTTATTTAGCTCTTCCTGTCCTATAGTTGTAAAGCGGTGTAGTTGTTCTTGAGGGGCGATAATTGAGGCTGAATCATAAGACACCATAGAGGATTGTACATTTACAATTGTGTTTCGGATGTTTTCAATTTTCTCATTGAAGTAGTTCATAAAATCATTACAGCTATACTGTAACGGAATAATTTGCTCGCGTGATGTCTGTTTATTTGTTAGTCTAGCCACGGTGTTAAATAAAAACCTTGGATTATTTTGGTTATTTTCTATTAGTTTGCGGAGATGCTCAGCCCTGGCTGCTTTTAGAGCTTTTTTATAACGTGACATACTGTCTTTCCACGCGATTCTAAAGACCTCTAAATTAGTTTGTTTCCATTTACGCTCTAGGTTACGAGTTTCTCTCTTGATAGCATGCGTAGCACTGTTGTACCAGGGTGCTTTAGTTTTCTCTCTAACCTTTTTTGATCTAATTGGTGCAACAATATCTAATGTACTAGAGAAAATGGTGCTCAAACTGCTGGTCATTTCCTCTAGTTCATCTGTTTGTTTGGGTTCTCTGAGCAGCTGAGATAGATCAGGTAAGCTATTTGAAAATCTATCTATAGTGATCGGAAGGATTGTTCTGCCTGGTCTATAACGTGGCGCAACATGACAAATTTCAGCAGTGCGTATTATACAAGTTACCATGTGATGATCGGTGAGATCGTCACTTTGCGGTATAATATCTATATCGGTTAGATTGGTTCCGTATGATATAATTAAATCTAGTGTATGATTTAGACGATGAGTGGGACCACTGACATTCTGCTTGACCCCAAAGGAGTTTAATAAATCTGTAAACGCAGCCCCTAACGCATCGTTTGTGTTATCTACGTGTATGTTAAAATCTCCAACAATTATTGCTTTATCGGCATTGACCAATAGATCTGAGAGAAAGTCTGCAAACTCTTTTAGGAAATCAGTGTAGGGCCCTGGAGGTCTATATACAGTAGCCAAGGCTAGAGATAATAGGGATTTCTTTCTTACATCTAAGAGCGTAACGTTTAGCACAAGTACTTCAAACGAATTAAACCTGTGACCTGTTTTCTGAGTAACATTAATAATATCTCTATAGATTGTTGCAACACCGCCGCCACGACCGATCAGACGGGGCTCATGTTTATAACAGTATCCTGGCGGAGTAGACTCATTTAGACCGAAATACTCGTTTGGTTTAAGCCAGGTTTCAGTAAGGCAAAGTACATCGAAGCTATTATCTGTGACCATTTCATTTACAATAACCGCCTTAGGTGTGAGCGATCTAATGTTTAGAAGACCTAGTTTTAGAAATTGTTTTTGCTCACTGATATTTAGATTTTCAGGTTTAATTACAATAAGATTTTTCCTAGATCCTACAGTGGATTTATTATTTGGCCTCACTAAACGAGGAATAGACACAGTTTCTATATAATGTTCTACACTACTTATATCAATTAAATTGGCACAGCAAAGACTGTGATTTGGAATTTGATTTTCTAGTCATACGGTGTGTAACGTCTTGGAGATGTTCAAGGGTTAAACTCGTTCATTAACACGTGTGTGTGTGTGTGTGTGAATGAGTGTAAGAGTGTGTGTGTGACGAGGTTCTGAAAACTGTCCCTGATGTTCTGACAGAACGAGGTTCTGAAGCTGGCAGACTTCGGGTCCTGCAGGAGCAACTCCTCCAGGCCTCCTCACACCGAGTACATCTCGACCCGCTGGTACCGAGCGCCCGAGTGTCTGCTGACCGACGGACACTACTCTCAGAAGATGGACGTGTGGAGCGCCGGCTGCGTGTTCTTCGAGATCCTCAGGTACTGCTAGTGTGTGTGTGTGTGTGTGTGTGTGTAAGTGTGAGTGTAAGTGTGTGTGTACGCGTGTGTGTCTGGAGTGGTCATCATACTCTAACGGGCCGCTTCATGTCTTCTAGCCTGAGCCCGTTATTCCCTGGCCGTAACGAGCTCGACCAGGTCAACAAGATCCACGAGGTGTTGGGCTCGCCGGACGGCACACTGCTGCAGAAGTTCAAACAGTGAGAACAGCATCAACACACACACACACACACACACACACACACACGCCTCAGATCTGCTACAGAACCATCAAACCTCCACCAAAAAGCCTTGAACTCAGAGCATATACTGTAGACAGACTCAACACTACACAGTGTCGTCATCATCACGCTAGGGTTCGCTAACGCTAACCCTCAGCTTTACACAGCATCTGACACTGTCCTGGGTGGAAGTGTCGTCATCATCACGCTAGGGTTCGCTGACGCTAACCCTCAGCTTTACACAGCATCTGACACTGTCCTGGGTGGAAGTGTCGTCATCATCACGCTAGGGTTCGCTAACCCTAACCCTCAGCTTTACACAGCATCTGACACTGTCCTGGGTGGAAGTGTCGTCATCATCACGCTAGGGTTCGCTAACGCTAACCCTCAGCTTTACACAGCATCTGACACTGTCCTGGGTGGAAGTGTCGTCATCATCACGCTAGCGTTCGCTAACGCTAACCCTAACCCTCAGCTTTACACAGCATCTGACACTGTCCTGGGTGGAAAGTGTCGTCATCATCACGCTAGCGTTCGCTAACGCTAACCCTCAGCTTTACACAGCATCTGACACTGTCCTGGGTGGAAGTGTCGTCATCATCACGCTAGGGTTCGCTAACGCTAACCCTCAGCTTTACACAGCATCTGACACTGTCCTGGGTGGAAGTGTCGTCATCATCACGCTAGGGTTCGCTAACGCTAACCCTCAGCTTTACACAGCATCTGACACTGTCCTGGGTGGAAGTGTCGTCATCATCACGCTAGGGTTCGCTGACGCTAACCCTCAGCTTTACACAGCATCTGACACTGTCCTGGGTGGAAGTGTCGTCATCATCACGCTAGCGTTCGCTAACGCTAACCCTAACCCTCAGCTTTACACAGCATCTGACACTGTCCTGGGTGGAAGTGTCGTCATCATCACGCTAGCGTTCGCTAACGCTAACCCTAACCCTCAGCTTTACACAGCATCTGACACTGTCCTGGGTGGAAGTGTGGTCATCATCACGCTAGGGTTCGCTGACGCTAACCCTCAGCTTTACACAGCATCTGACACTGTCCTGGGTGGAAGTGTCGTCATCATCACGCTAGGGTTCGCTAACGGTAACCCTCAGCTTTACACAGCATCTGACACTGTCCTGGGTGGAAGTGTCGTCATCATCACGCTAGGGTTCGCTAACGCTAACCCTCAGCTTTACACAGCATCTGACACTGTCCTGGGTGGAAGTGTCGTCATCATCACGCTAGGGTTCGCTGACGCTAACCCTCAGCTTTACACAGCATCTGACACTGTCCTGGGTGGAAGTGTCGTCATCATCACGCTAGCGTTCGCTAACGCTAACCCTAACCCTCAGCTTTACACAGCATCTGACACTGTCCTGGGTGGAAGTGTCGTCATCATCACGCTAGCGTTCGCTAACGCTAACCCTAACCCTCAGCTTTACACAGCATCTGACACTGTCCTGGGTGGAAAGTGTCGTCATCATCACGCTAGCGTTCGCTAACGCTAACCCTCAGCTTTACACAGCATCTGACACTGTCCTGGGTGGAAGTGTCGTCATCATCACGCTAGGGTTCGCTAACGCTAACCCTCAGCTTTACACAGCATCTGACACTGTCCTGGGTGGAAAGTGTCGTCATCATCACGCTAGCGTTCGCTAACGCTAACCCTCAGCTTTACACAGCATCTGACACTGTCCTGGGTGGAAGTGTCGTCATCATCACGCTAGGGTTCGCTAACGCTAACCCTAACCCTCAGCTTTACACAGCATCTGACACTGTCCTGGGTGGAAGTGTCGTCATCATCACGCTAGGGTTCGCTAACGCTAACCCTCAGCTTTACACAGCATCTGACACTGTCCTGGGTGGAAGTGTCGTCATCATCACGCTAGGGTTCGCTAACGCTAACCCTCAGCTTTACACAGCATCTGACACTGTCCTGGGTGGAAGTGTCGTCATCATCACGCTAGGGTTCGCTAACGCTAACCCTCAGCATTACACAGCATCTGACACTGTCCTGGGTGGAAGTGTCGTCATCATCACGCTAGGGTTCGCTAACGCTAACCCTCAGCATTACACAGCATCTGACACTGTCCTGGGTGGAAGTGTCGTCATCACGCTAGCGTTCGCTAACGCTAACCCTCAGCATTACACAGCATCTGACACTGTCCTGGGTGGAAGTGTCGTCATCATCACGCTAGGGTTCGCTAACGCTAACCCTCAGCATTACACAGCATCTGACACTGTCCTGGGTGGAAGTGTCGTCATCACGCTAGCGTTGGCTAACGCTAACCCTCAGCTTTACACAGCATCTGACACTGTCCTGGGTGGAAGTGTCGTCATCACGCTAGCGTTCGCTAACGCTAACCCTCAGCTTTACACAGCATCTGACACTGTCCTGGGTGGAAGTGTCGTCATCACGCTAGCGTTCGCTAACGCTAACCCTCAGCTTTACACAGCATCTGACACTGTCCTGGGTGGAAGTGTCGTCATCATCACGCTAGGGTTCGCTAACCCTAACCCTCAGCTTTACACAGCATCTGACACTGTCCTGGGTGGAAGTGTCGTCATCATCACGCTAGGGTTCGCTAACGCTAACCCTCAGCATTACACAGCATCTGACACTGTCCTGGGTGGAAGTGTCGTCATCACGCTAGCGATCCCCGTGC
>NW_026606951.1:915000-922500 GCF_029890125.1 Rhinichthys klamathensis goyatoka | reverse complement strand
CGTGATCTCAGAACAACGTGATCTCAGAACCGCGTGATCTCAGAACAACGTGATCTCAGAACCGTGTGATCTCAGAACCGCGTGATCTCAGAACCGCGTGATCTCAGAACCGCGTGATCTCAGAACCGCGTGATCTCAGAACAACGTGATCTCAGAACAACGTGATCTCAGAACAGCGTGATCTCAGAACTGCGTGATCTCAGAACTGCGTGATCTCAGAACCGCGTGATCTCAGAACCGTGTGATCTCAGAACAACGTGATCTCAGAACAACGTGATCTCAGAACAGCGTGATCTCAGAACTGCGTGATCTCAGAACTGCGTGATCTCAGAACCGCGTGATCTCAGAACCGCGTGATCTCAGAACAACGTGATCTCAGAACCGCGTGATCTCAGAACAGCGTGATCTCAGAACAGCGTGATCTCAGAACAACGTGATCTCAGAACCACGACGTGATTTTAAAACAACTTGATCTCAGAATCGCGTGATCTCAGAACCGCGTGATCTCAGAACCGTGTGATCTCAGAACAACGTGATCTCAGAACCGCGTGATTTCAGAACCGTGTGATCTCAGAACAACGTGATCTCAGAACAACGTGATCTCAGAACCGCGTGATCTCAGAACCGCGTGATCTCAGAACCACGTGATCTCAGAACCACGTGATCTCAGAACCACGACGTGATTTCAAAACAACTTGATCTCAGAACCGCGTGATCTCAGAACCGCGTGATCTCAGAACAACGTGATCTCAGAACCGCGTGATCTTAGAACCGCGTGATCTCAGAACCGCGTGATCTCAGAACCGCGTGATCTCAGAACCGCGTGATCTCAGAACCGCGTGATCTCAGAACCGCGTGATCTCAGAACCGCGTGATCTCAGAACCACGTGATCTCAGAACCACGACGTGATCTCAGAACAACGTGATCTCAGAACCACGTGATCTCAGAACCTCGTGATCTCAGAACCTCGTGATCTCAGAACCTCGTGATCTCAGAACCACGTGATCTCAGAACCTCGTGATCTCAGAACCTCGTGATCTCAGAACCTCGTGATCTCAGAACCACGACGTGATTTCAAAACAACTTGATCTCAGAACCGCGTGATCTCAGAACAACGTGATCTCAGAACCACGACGTGATTTCAAAACAACTTGATCTCAGAACCGCGTGATCTCAGAACCGCGTGATCTCAGAACAACGTGATCTCAGAACCACGTGATCTCAGAACCTCGTGATCTCAGAACCGCGTGATCTCAGAACAGCGTGATCTCAGAACCGCAGTGTGGAAAGAGCGATGTTTGCTGTAACACACGTCTGGTGTCGGGAACACTGGAGAACTGAAGCACTGGCAGTTCATGAACTCAAACCCATCCTAGAAGAGATTGATCAGAAACTTGCACAACATATAATCATTACATACAACTTCCATTAAGAGAAATGCACAAGTGAAGATGCGCGATGAGCAAAAACCAAGAAAGAACAACATTATTCTCATTAGAGTGTAATTTCAGGAGCTTTTCACAAGGACATGTATTTATGAAATGATGATGTTTCAGCTACTACATAATCCATGTGTGAATGTTTCATTTCATTCTGCACTTCGTCATCAACTAAATACAATTCTCATCGTTGAATAAAATTATATGCCATTTTAGTTGGACTAAAACAACCCCCGAAAAAAATGAACACTGCCTCCCATTTTTAGTCTTTGGGAAAAGTTCCTTTAATTTGTGCTATTTTACTGCATTCCTCCCTTTGAACTGTTAATGTCAATAAAACATATTTTGTTTTCTCTTATTAAGAAACTAAATGTATTTTGACAGAAAGAAGTGTGTAGTCTGAGATGTGATGTTTCTCCTGTTGTGCTCAGCAGCTGAAGCTGGACCCGCTCAGCCGGCGCCACTTCCCTCTGGAGCTGCCGAAGCTCAACCTCGGGGTCCCGACACACACACTCCCGCTCGGGGGCCCGACACACACACTCCCTGCGCTGGCGCCGGCCCACCGCGGCTCTCTGCCTGCCATCTCCAAGTGCCACTCGCGTCTCAAAGTAAAGCACACTCTCACACTCCACTCGTCCAGTTCAGATGAAACTGCTGTTTGTACTGATCATCTTTTCTTCTGAAGCCCACAGAGGATCCGCAGCATCTGAAGCGCTTCTACATGCCTCGTGCGCTGGAGCGCCACCCGCAGGACTACTGACGCCAGCAGAGCTCAGGCACATCATGCAATAAAGCTCTTTATACACACTGACACATGTGTTTTCAGACCAATACTGATGTCTGCATGCCAGATCACATCATCACACGTTTCAGACCGCTGGAAGCAGATTCTCTACGACGGATGTGGCATAAATATAAAGCAGTGCTTTCATTCTACATTAGCCCATCATTTAACCCGGATCTGTGAGCGCGAGCGATCAGCGAGTGCCGGATCGTTGTTACACGAGGTGCTACCGGCTCACAGCAGATTCATGATTACTGTTGTGACAGTTACACAACTACAATTAGTGTTTAATAAAGGGCTTTTACACTACACTTCTTCAAAGTGCCATGCTTTGACATCATAGACCAGGATTGCTTCTACAGGGGTGTGACGATATGTTTGTGTCACGATTCGATACGTCACGAGATAATATTATTGTGATACTTCAAGACATATGATTAAAGGTTAACAAAAAATGTACTGTTGATTAAAATGCTACATTTGATTTTACATTGTGTGTGTAAATGAATAGACTTGGACTCAGTGCTGGAAACCCAACGCTGGACAATAGAGACGCCAGAATAACTATATTCATGATTCTGAAGCTGAAATACAGGATTATTTTCACGAATATATGCTTGATCTCTGTCACTGACGACATGTATGTAAATGTAGGCCACTTTTGCTGGTAGCGTTAGGCGCTGATGCCACACAAAGACATTTGGCATGATCCGGACCAACAAATAAACCCCGTTGCATTATTATACATTAATATATTCAACATTATATACACTGAACAAAATTATAAACGCAACACTTTTGTTTTTGCCCCCATTTTTCATGAGCTGAACTCAAAGATCTAAGACTTTTTCTATGTCCACAAAAGGCCTATTTCTCTCAAATATCGGAGCATACGCCAGCGTGTTCCAGGTCCATTTTACTGTGGCCAGCCTAAGGCACACCTGTGCAGTAATCCCGCATCTTGATACGCCACACCTGTGCGGGGGGCGGATGACCTCGGCACAGGAGAAGTGCTCACTAACACAGATTTAGACAGATTTGTGAACAATATTTGAGAGAAATAGGCCTTTTCTTTACGTAGAAAGAGTCTCAGATCTTTGAGTTCAGCTCATGAAAAATGTTGCGTTCATAATTTTGTTCAGCGTAGTAGTTTAATATTGTACTGACACTTAAACCCCAGAAAATGTTGCAATATATTGTGACCCCTACTTTATCTCTTACAGTAACGTCACTACTGTACACTGATGCACACTGGGAAGGGTTACATTAATGCATTTGGGCAGGAAATTTGCCAAGCACTGTGAACAATGATGACAACAATCGGCGTGAATAAAAGTTAGCTTAAAAAGTAACAAAAGCATTGAATAAACTAGTTGTGACCGGTTCTGAAAGCTGCAGTTCAGTAACACTGCTTCACACACTCTCAGAAACGGCCTTGAGGTGACGGTAAGAACCAGCACACAAAACAGGACGACACACACCAGACCAAACATCCGTGGACTTTTTTTAATGAAGAACAAAATGTGAAATGCAAAATGTTAACCACATGAATCAAAAATATGACACTTCAATCATCCACATCTTCCCCGGTTAGTGTATATTTCATTAACAATGACTGCTAGTCACAAAGAAGGGTAAGTCATGACAGCGGTTTAATAGTGTCTACTGCTCGTCCTATAGTGGGGTTTCGTAGTACATAGAATAACTTTGCTGTTGGTAAGCAAAATATGAACTCTTGAACCTCTTTCATAAGATTAGTTTTCTTCGTCTGCTAGACTTCCTGAGCTTCACACGTGTTATTCGCCAGACGACACACTCTTCTGTCAATCTAGCATTTCCAACACATAAATCTCCTATATTATCAAAATACATTTGGGTGACTTTTGTACAAGAGACAAGGAAAAATGAAACAGAAAAAGAAAAAAAACAGAAACCTGCATATTTAAGATTATTTTTTAATATTATTATGTCTATTTTTCTGCTTTAGAAATGTCACTATTTCCTGTAATGATGACAAACTTCCACTAGAGTTACTGATCATTTGCTTTTGCCCCAATAAATCACTGAATTACAATATTATACATATAATACAAAGCAGATTTTTATCTGAAACAATATTAAAATAAATGCTCAATAGATACAAAGTTTTTTAATCATAATTCTCCACATTATACCGGTCTGTGAGTCCTCGCACACAAAAATGTAAAGCCATTCTCTTCTAATAAACTATTAAGTGCAAACAAATTTTCTTTTTTAAAAAACTAATGATTGCAGCATCCAGCTTTTCAGATTCAGATTCAAGACAGAGGATATTAAAGCCGAGTGCACCAAGGCCTTCCCCGAACGTCTACTTCTCTCTTTTTTTGTCTTTTTTGATCCTTTATAGTACTTACAAAAAAACAAAAACCCAAAATAAAATCAGTGCAAAGTTTAACAATGGGGGTCAAATCTATTCCGTATGAAAGGGTGAAATAAAACTGTATTAAAAGGGATCTGGGGTTCAAAGACGACTGCTCTTCCAGCCGGATTCACGGATCCCCCAAACCGCAGGCGAGATTGGAATACACCAGAGAAAATAATACAGTGAGAAGCAACTGAGAGTGAAAACCTTATGAAATAAATACTCTGGGGAATGAGGAGGAAAGCCCGTGGCCGGCGCCCTGACGCTCGCGGCTCCAGAGCGGGGGACCGGGGGACCGGGAGAGATCTCGGAGCCGCAGGAACTCTGGGCTATACTACGGTTCCACTCGGAGAGTTGGCCTGGTTCTGGGACGACAATAAACCCTGAGGAAAAGAAGAGAACAACATTTGAAAACATTTGCAAAGTCACACGACCAAATCCTCCAATACATGCAGCATTCATTGTGTGAGTGATCAGCGCTGTGTTTTACCCAAAGGTGAACTCTTCCGCTCTCAGCGGCCGCTAATATACAGCTAATGGTGCAATAGCTCAGCGCCTCGTTCCGCTGCTGCGTTTCAAAAAGGCGGCGCTCGCATTGAAAACAAGTGGAGAAATACGCTAGCCTCGGGGAACGCTTTCGTGGACACAGCCTAGATCAATAATGCAAAGACTTTATCGGTCATAACCCTGGACAAAGATGAAACTGTCGATCGCTGGCGTCTGTCGACTCGTGCACGTTAGCAACGAACTACCCTTCTGCTCAAGGCTGCACACTGACCCGTTGCTCTTTCCATCAAACGGACACAAGACTCACTGAGGGGAACTAAACTACTTGCTAAACTACTTGCACTTTCACTGCTCGTTGTCCGTGTCATATGGCTACGTGAGTTGCACGTATAAAATGAAGTTTACGAACAACCTCGATCCATCAGGAAACGCCATCGGTCGCTGAATTTCACTGCGCTTCATGAAGAGTTTTTCTTTTGCGTGAAGAAGCCGTTCGCCGGAGATGTGTTAAAGATAGCAGTGCATTCATGAGGTGGTGAAAAAAATCGAGTATTGATTAATCGCGAGTATGTTATGGACGAGTATGAATCGATTATTCAATTTTCAAAAATCGATTTTTTATTATAAAAAAATATATATTTTTTTGCATTATTGTATTTTGTAAAAAATGTTATACCGGAAGTTGAACGTCACGAACGCGCCCAGTTCCAGTTAGCAAGCGCGTGTAACGGCAGCCAGAGCGAGTGAGAGCAGGTGTGTAAAATGGAAGAACCAGGAACGAGCAACCAACCGATCCACCCAGCTCCATCTGGGCTCAAAGCAAGAGTGTGGATTCATTTTGGTTTTCATGGCAGGAGCTCTAAACATGTTGATAGAACGCATGCCGTCTGTCAACATTGCCACACTAAAGTGTTTAGTACAACTTGATTACTCACAAGTTAGTGTGTTGCATTTTGTCACTGTGTTCTACAGTACAGTATATAAGCTGAAGCTACAGTAAGTTGTTCAAAAATGTTCATTTTGTCTTCTTAATAATTCAATTGGACAATTTTCTTCTAGAAAGACAAGGTGTTCAGGTGGAGAGAAAACTTTCTTTACCTTGACATGTTTCGACTGCAACCTGCAGTCTTCCTCCACCTGAACAACACCTTGTTTTTCTAGAAGAAAATTGTCCAATTTCTACAGTATGTTGGTTCTGATCTACTTCCTAAAGGAAATAAGCCTTTCATTTATTTGTTATTGTTTAGTTCAACTTGATGAGTCACAACACAATGTGATGTATTCATTTCTGTGTTCTACAGAACATAAGCTACATACAAATAATTGTGAAGTTATAACTACACGACACAGAAAGTGCTTTGAGTTGTTGTTACTCAATAAAAGAGTTAAGTGATTCAGCAGCTGACATTTTTTAATACTGCAAACACTTTGTAGTGTTTTTTCGTTTACTGTTGTGAAATGGAAAATCAATAATCGCTAATCGAGAACCGTTAATAATCGAAAATCGACTGTAATCGAATCGGGACTTCAATAATCGTAATCGAATCGGGAAATCAGATTAGATCAGAAAGACAGATTAACCACCCCTAGTGCATTCATGATTATTAGGCTGCCGGTGTAATAATCCTCCTGGCTCCGGGTCTGAGTGAGTCATTTACTCTCTTACCTTTGTTCTTTGTTTAACTTTAATGACACTTTAAGACCAGCTGCTGACAGACGCGATCGACACGCGTCCCATTTTCTCACAAATCTCTGCGTTAATTTAAGACTTTATTTAAATCATTTAAGACTGCTCTTATGAGGACACTCGACAAAACTGACATTTTGGCATAATTTGTGTGTGTTATGGTTTATTCAAGCCCGAGAGTGAACTCGATACTGACGCGCGTCTTTTCTGTGGGTCGGGCGCGCGCGTGTGTGTGTGTGTGTGTGTGTGTGTAGGCAGGACAGCGCGGTCTCTTTAGTCTTGTTGTCGCGCTTAATATCATTCACATCAATAAGAGCGTGATCATACAACGGTAGTCAACGGGTGACAGAAAAAAACGGATACTGCGTAATTGCGTTAAATATATAAATATATGCCTATATATATATTTTTTTTTTTTCCGGTGTCGCGGTAGACAAGTGATGAAACCGGTGTTGCGCCTGAACACCGGTAACACTGACTACCGTAGCAAGCCTACTCCTCTGTCGCCTTTGGTCTTGCTTAGTTGAGGACATTTAATTTCATATTCAACAATATTATTGATCTCCTGCATTGACAGCATTATATGAGACTGAACTGAGCTGGACGATGACATCACGGTTTCTCCAGAGCCGCTATATATATAAATGAACTAAATTAACTTTTTTACAACAGAAATAAACC
>NW_026606951.1:865000-910000 GCF_029890125.1 Rhinichthys klamathensis goyatoka | reverse complement strand
GTGTGTGTGCAGTGCAGTGCAGTGGTGTGTGTGTGCAGTGGTGTGTGTGTGTGCAGTGGTGTGTGTGCAGTGCAGAGGTGTGTGTGTGCAGTGCAGTGGTGTGTGTGTGTGCAGTGCAGTGCAGTGGTGTGTGTGTGCAGTGGTGTGTGTGTGTGTGCAGTGCAGAGGTGTGTGTGTGCAGTGCAGTGCAGAGGTGTGTGTGTGTGTGTGCAGTGTAGAGGTGTGTGCAGTGCAGTGCAGTGCAGAGGTGTGTGTGTGCAGTGCAGTGCAGAGGTGTGTGTGTGTGTGCAGTGTAGAGGTGTGTGCAGTGCAGTGCAGTGCAGAGGTGTGTGTGTGCAGTGCAGAGGTGTGTGTGTGCAGTGGTGTGTGTGTGTGTGTGTGCAGTGCAGAGGTGTGTGTGTGCAGTGGTGTGTGTGTGCAGTGCAGAGGTGTGTGTGTGCAGTGCAGTGCAGTGGTGTGTGTGTGCAGTGGTGTGTGTGTGTGTGTGTGTGCAGTGGTGTGTGTGTGCAGTGCAGAGGTGTGTGTGTGCAGTGCAGTGGTGTGTGTGTGTGCAGTGCAGTGCAGTGGTGTGTGTGTGCAGTGGTGTGTGTGTGTGTGTGTGCAGTGCAGTGGTGTGTGTGTGCAGTGGTGTGTGTGTGTGTGTGTGCAGTGGTGTGTGTGTGCAGTGCAGAGGTGTGTGTGTGCAGTGCAGTGGTGTGTGTGTGTGCAGTGCAGTGCAGTGGTGTGTGTGTGCAGTGGTGTGTGTGTGTGTGCAGTGCAGAGGTGTGTGTGTGCAGTGCAGTGCAGAGGTGTGTGTGTGTGTGCAGTGTAGAGGTGTGTGCAGTGCAGTGCAGTGCAGAGGTGTGTGTGTGCAGTGCAGAGGTGTGTGTGTGCAGTGCAGAGGTGTGTGTGTGTGCAGTGCAGAGGTGTGTGTGTGCAGTGCAGTGCAGAGGTGTGTGTGTGCAGTGCAGTGCAGAGGTGTGTGTAGAGGTGTGTGTGGCGTGCGGGCGCTCACCTCCTCGTTGAAGAGCTTGCTGGTCTCCTTCTTGATGGGGTCGATGAGCTGCACCTGTCCCGCAGAGAAGCCCACGAGCAGCGACACGCTCTCCGCCGTGGCCGTCAGGTGGTTGAAGTCGTGGCACGTCGGCTGCGTCCCCTTGTAGATCCTCTTATCGATGGGTTTGCTCAGGTCAGCAGCCTGTGGCCGACAGAGACAGCGCTTTACTGAGATAACAGGACAATCATGACACAGTGTGTGTCCAGAAGAGAATAGCGTCACAGTCCAGCTTAAGTAAGTTCAGTGATGCTTCATTTGTTGTAAAAAAGTTATTAATTTAGTTAATTTATATATTTATCCGCTCTGTCCTCAACTATCTACTAGAAAGCAGAAGTAAACGCCTGAACCGCTGGCAAACAAACACAGGTTCGGGAAACACCGCGACAGGGCCGTGCTCAAGCCTGCTCACATGTAGGAGATTCTGTTACTTTCACATTTCATTCTATTCAATTCAATTGAATTTCTATGATGAAATACTTGAATAAATGAGAATAAGTGTTGAATACAATACACACTCTGTGCGCGCTATCGCTATTGCATGTGCGGCCAAACCGATGACATCAGCCTCGAGCGCATGCGCTAAAAACCACTGAACACGTGAACCATAAAAACCACTGAACACGTCAACCATAAAAACCACTGAACACGTCAACCATAAAAACCACTGAACACGTGAACCATAAAAACCACTGAACACGTCAACCATAAAAACCACTGAACACGTCAACCATAAAAACCACTGAACACGTCAACCATAAAAACCACTGAACACGTGAACCATAAAAACCACTGAACACGTCAACCATAAAAACCACTGAACACGTCAACCATAAAAACCACTGAACACGTCAACCATAAAAACCACTGAACACGTCAACCATAAAAACCACTGAACACGTCAACCATAAAAACCACTGAACACGTCAACCATAAAAACCACTGAACACGTCAACCATAAAAACCACTGAACACGTCAACCATAAAAACCACTGAACACGTCAACCATAAAAACCACTGAACACGTGAACCATAAAAACCACTGAACACGTCAACCATAAAAACCACTGAACACGTCAACCATAAAAACCACTGAACACGTGAACCATAAAAACCACTGAACACGTCAACCATAAAAACCACTGAACACGTGAACCATAAAAACCACTGAACACGTCTACCATAAAAACCACTGAACACGTGAACCATAAAAACCACTGAACACGTGAACCATAAAAACCACTGAACACGTCAACCATAAAAACCACTGAACACGTGAACCATAAAAACCACTGAACACGTCAACCATAAAAACCACTGAACACGTGAACCATAAAAACCACTGAACACGTGAACCATAAAAACCACTGAACACGTGAACCATAAAAACCACTGAACACGTGAACCATAAAAACTACTGAACACGTGAACCATAAAAACTACTGAACACGTGAACCATAAAAACCACTGAACACGTCAACCATAAAAACCACTGAACACGTGAACCATAAAAACCACTGAACACGTCAACCATAAAAACCACTGAACACGTGAACCATAAAAACCACTGAACACGTGAACCATAAAAACCACTGAACACGTGAACCATAAAAACCACTGAACACGTCAACCATAAAAACCACTGAACACGTCAACCATAAAAACCACTGAACACGTGAACCATAAAAACCACTGAACACGTGAACCATAAAAACCACTGAACACGTGAACCATAAAAACCACTGAACACGTGAACCATAAAAACCACTGAACACGTCAACCATAAAAACCACTGAACACGTGAGCCATAAAAAGAGGTCGGTAGTAAATCAAAGTACATTTACTTGAGTATTTTTTGGAAAAGTTGTACTTTTAAGAGTAGATTTAATGTGGATACTTTTACTTTAACTCAAGTACATTTCTAATGAAAAGAACTGAACTTTTACTTTACGCTGGGCAACGTTCCTCTCATTACTTTATTTTGCGGGGCATGAGCGATGCCTCGTTCACAAATGAGTCACTCTTTTGAGTCGATTCTGTTCAAAGATTTGATCAAACAAGTTGTCAGATCTGTGGAGTCAGTTCACACACACACACACACACACACACACACACACACACCTGCGGAATTATACGTCCGATCACACTTCAGAAGATCATCACTGTGCATTAGAGGATTGTTTGTGTTCAGATGAGTTTTCACATTTTTGACTTTGAGAGCAAAACTTAATTTCAACATTGTCTAATAACCCAAACGTAGCTATAGGTTATTATTACACAAAGCAAAGGACATGCGATGACTTTGGGGCTAAAGATGACATGCCAGAAATAATGACTGTCTCTTCTGTGTATGTTTTAAAGACATCTAATTATAATCATTTAAATACCCATGTAAATAATAACATGTTATTGAATTGTTGTTATACATGTATGGTGCGAAGTAACTTGGATCCAGTCTATAATGAAGACTTCAGATGACGCTAACTCTGAATCAACACGCACTAATGCTGCATTTTTCTAAATGTCAATCATTTGTTAACAAACAAGTATTCATTACTTCAGTGAGCTTATTGTTTCTGCATTAAATTATTACATTGTTTAAATTAATACATTTTTAGCTAACTGTGATTTGTATATGTACATTTCTGCATAACTCAGACAGTGTCCTCTGATAACAGATCTCTGTAAACTGTAATGTGGACTTTCTGTAAAGATGCTTAGAAACGATGTGTGTTGTGAAAAGCGCTGTACAAAATGTGAATTAATTAACTAGTAACTAGCTCGAGCTACTTCAGTAGTTTTTCCGTTGGATACTTTGTTACCCTAATCAAGTAACTGTAACTATTAAGATTATTACTTTTACGTTGAGTAAATATTACTATAAGTAACTTGTACTTTTACTTGAGTAAATTTTTTGGATACTCTACCCACCTCTGACCATAACAACTACTGAACAAATGAACCTTAGAAACTAGTGAATATGTGAACCACTGAACCATGCAAATTATTTAACATATGAACCGTAAACAGAGTAATTTATGAAGTACTGAACACAAACTACTGAACACACTAAACCACTGAACAAACCACTGAACACACGAACCACTGAACACACGAACCACTGAACACACGAACCACTGAACACACGAACCACTGAACACACGAACCACTGAACACACGAACCACTGAACACACGAACCACTGAACACACGAACCACTGAACACACGAACCACTGAACACACGAACCACTGAACACACGAACCACTGAACACACGAACCACTGAACACAAACTACTGAACACATGAAGCACATAAACTGTTCACAGCAGATCGACGATCCTCAAACTCAGTGAACAACAGCAAACACACTCCTGTCAAAGCAACACACACACACACACATAGAGAGAGAGAGAGAGAGAGAGAGAGAGAGAGAGAGAGAGAGAGAGAGAGAGAGAGAGAGAGAGAGAGAGAGAGAGAGAGAGAGAGAGATAAACAAACAGACGCGCGTCAGCAGTGAAAGTGCGCGTGTGCGCGCGCGTGTGTGTGTGTGTGTGTGTGTCTGTGTGTGTGACATTCCCTAATGATGTGAAATGACCGCTGTTCCGCCAGTGTGGAGATAACCGCGTCGTTCTCACCTTCCTGACGCCTTTGTAGATGTAGAAGTACAGCTCCCGGCCCACATTGAAGCAGATTCGGTCGCCGTTCCCGGACTGGTCATTGACGTTGACGAACGAGACCCGGACGGGGTTCGAGCCCTGCGAGTTGAAGGGCACACGGTTCGGGCGACTGTACTCGGAGTGTGTGAGGAGTTTATACGCGCCTTCCCGCGTGCTGAACTGACTCTTGATCTCGTTCATCTCCTTCCCTCCTCCCTCCGCCGCCATCTTTGACATTTACATTCATCCTTCCGCAGGCCCGGATCTGACGCGCCGCGCATGCGCACACATCGCGCCTCGGCCATCGCGTCCAAACCCTCACACACACTTTTTTTTTTTTTTTTACACACACACACTCACTCAGTCCGTCAGAGGAGGTTTGAGAGGATTTAGTCTTCGTCCCCTCAGAAACTTCCCTGCTACATGAACATGACCGTGACATCATCACATATTATTGTACTGACTTTGGATGAACTGTCCT
Organism: Rhinichthys klamathensis goyatoka; assembly: GCF_029890125.1. Taxonomy (NCBI): domain Eukaryota; kingdom Metazoa; phylum Chordata; class Actinopteri; order Cypriniformes; family Leuciscidae; genus Rhinichthys; species Rhinichthys klamathensis. The sequence continues at coordinate 904,829 of NW_026606951.1, read as the reverse complement.
TTTCTCAAGTCTCATATTAAATCGAAAAGGTGAAAGAATAAAGTAGAAAGTATGTTTTATATGTAGGCCTATGATAAAAAGCTTTACAGTGCATAAGCATTCGCGACAGAACAAACACATTTACACACATATACACGCAATTTAAAATAATAATAAAATGATGTTTCATCAGATGATAAAGTGAGCGATCACTGCAGGGAATCACTGCAATTAAACACGTGACCGCTTCTCTCTCAAATCAGATGAAGTCTGTTCACCTGTCCGCGTGCATTCAGTGTTTTTTTTTCTTCTGCCAATTGTGTGAAAAATGATTAGTGTAATTCAAACCTAAACACAGATTGCTTATGATTTAATGATCTTCCGTCTTAAACTTCCATCTGATATTTAAGAATATTTGAAGCGAGTGTTTTACCGTGTAATTGCGTGAGATCAGGAGAAAGGCCTCGACTGACACACACACACACACACACACACTGAGATGTGTGTATAAAGCAGAGCAGGCTCAGTCAGGTGTGTGTGATCAGGTTGGCTCACACTGATCTGGAATGGAAGAGCTGATCGTCACCGGCCCGTCAGACGTTGTTGGCAGACTGGCGTTCAAATACATGGTAAGATTGTGACCTTTTATTTCATTCTTATTTTTCTCTTTATCATTTGATTGATGTGAATGTCTGTCAATGTAAATCTGTAAATGCAATGTTGTATCACTGCATGAAAAAATCCATCTGTGTGTGTTTGTTGTTGTGGTGTGTGTGTGTGTGTGTCAGGAGATGTGTAAAGTAGACTCCAGCTCAGACTCCGAATCGGACACGAACCCGAGATGGTCTGATGTCAGCACCAAGGTATTTCTGATCAGATTATCCTCAAACGCTTCTGTGGTTTCAGAAAGTCATGTGACCTCTGACCTCAGGGTTGGGAAAACAGCGCTCCGGAGAGTCGGGAAGCTCCTGAGACACTCCAGAAAAACTACCAACAGGTAAAGACTAAACCGGAGGAGTCCTGCTTCAGTTTGTCTGGTTTTAAACCCCTGTCGGCCATCTTGAGTCATGTGTGTATGTGTGTGTGTGTATGTGTGTGTCTTGTCTTGTTTTAAACCCCTGCGGGCCATTTGAGGCCCCTGTGTGTGTGTGTGTGTGTGTGTGTCCCTGAGAGCCTCTGCTGTAACTCCTCTCTCTCCTGAACCGTGTCAGTGTCTGGATCCGTACGATGGGAGTTCTGAAGACTCGGGCTCCTCTGATGGAGGCGTGCAGAAGCGTCGGCCCCGGGGCCCCGTGAGGAGGAGAGCCGGGATCCGGGATCATCCCGATGTCCTGATGAGGTCCTCGAGCGACTCGGACTCGCAGAGCCGCTGCTGGCCGGAGGTGTGTGTGAGACTGGACCTGTCGGACTCGGGGATCCACACGCGGTCCGGCCTCAGCTCCCCCGCTCCGGACCCCTTCCCGCCGGGCTCCCGGGACCCCCCCGCCCTGCCCAAGCGGAAGCTGTTCCCGTCGGGAGAGCTGGAGGAGGGCCTGAGGAGGAAGAGGAGGTGCACCAGCGACATGGAGATCTGAAGATGCACACACACACTGCTCACACACTGCACACACTGCACACACACTCGGGAGGAGTGTGTCCTGTTATCCGGATGGAGAGAGACACTGAGGAAAGAGTCAATGAAGGATGTTTCTTCAGCTCAGGTTTAACTGATGATGCCAAAGTTATTACAATAATAAATTATGACTAACAAACCTAATGTTCATTCATGATTTCTGACCTCTCTTGAGTATAGCCCAATCGTGTGTGTGTGTGAGAGAGAGAAAGAGAGAGTGTATGAGTGTGTTTTGTTGTTTAATTGTATGAAGTTAGGGCAAATTATTATACAAAATTTGAAATACTTTGCCCTAACTTCATACAATTAAACAACAAAACACAATTTCAACATTAGGTGAAAAAAGAGATCGTATCACACGAGCAGCCGGATACACTGATGCTCTCACAAAAAGAGAGAGTGGACGACTAATCAGTGATGCACACACACACACACACACACTCGAAAACACTTACACACACACACTCGAAAACACTTACACACTGAATTCTAAATTCTTCACAGAATTTTTAAATGTTCATAAACTGTTGTATTTTATTTATTTTATACTGTTAATTTGTACATTTATTTTGATGTCTCTAATTATTCTATGTATTCCAAGCTTTGGCAATATTGTATGATGTACAGTCATGCCAATAAAGCAATTTAGAATTGAAGTGTGTGAGAGTGTGTTTGTGTGTGTGAGAGAGTGTGTGTGTGAGTTTGACCTCCTGCTGATCCACTTGTATACACACACTGAAGAACGTGTTGATTGTGGCTGGTGACAAGAGTAAAACACTATATTTCTGTCATGATGGATATTGTCAGGAGAACGGATGGTTACATTGGGTGTGTGTGAGAGAGAGAGAGAGAGTGTGTGTTTGTAAAGGTGAGAGATTTATTACTATTGTATCCAAAAGCTTTCCATAGACATTCAAAGAGGAAAGGTGTCATTGGAAGCAGTCGATCTAATGATGTTTAACAGTATGATGACAGTCGTCTGGAGTCGAGCCGGATCAGTCTCGTGTGTGTGTGTGTGTGTGTGTAGGTCATGTTCATATTCACTGTTTGATTCATTTACTGGCTTGTTCGTCACTTTAAACAGAGTCTGCAGCAGCAAAACTAAAGTCCAGCGCCGGTTCCGGTTCTTTCCCTGATCATCTGCTCCGGTCTCGATGGAAACACACTCAGCACGTCTGCAGTGTGTGTGTGTGTGTAAAGCTGCAGCTGAACCTGTAATACAGCCGTCAGAAGCACATGATGGAGCTCCAGGGGTCAGGGGTCAGAGGTCATCGCTGCTGCAGTGCCGGATCAGGACACACGGTGGCGCTGGAGGATCGGACTCACACACGTCTTCAGCTGAAGAACTCGCAGGCTTTGCCCAATCCGCGGCCAGCTTTAGTATATGGTTCATGTTCAGCTGGGTTACATTTGTTATATATACTGTGAAGGGCCTATCATACAAAATCAGCAGACGAACAAATAATAATTTCCCCCACTGTAGTCTATATTGACTCATGAATTCACATGTGTGTTTTAAGGATCCTACCGGCACAAAGGAAGAACACTCAGACACAGAACACACTTCAGGAACATCTGAGCTTTATTGAAAACCACCAATCAAGCTAAACTGATCAACTTCCATTTTTCCATCTAAAACACACAATTCTCGTCGGTTCCACTAAAACATCTGTGTGAGAAACACACACAGTCCATCGTCCAACATGCTTCTGACCTTCTGACCTCGTCCCAGTAAAGACACAGTTATGATTACACTACACAGTTATGATTACACTACACAGTTATGATTACACTACACTACACTGAGGCATGCTGGGTAAAGAGAAGCGTTCGAGCTCTTCCTCTACACTGAGGCATGCTGGGTAAAGCGTGTTCTACTCGGTGCACAGGACCGCGACCCCGCGCTCGTAGAAGTGATGCGGGTCTTCCTTGGTGGCGATGTCAAAGTCAACGGTGAAGATGAGGTCGGCCCGCGTGAAGTTCAGATACACGGGCAGTGTGACCTGCAGAGAGAGAGAGAGGGCGAGAGAGAGAGAGTGTGTGAGAGAAAAAGAGAGAGAGAGAAAGAGAGAGACTGTGTGTGTGTGTGTGTGTCCACTCACCATGTTCCTCTTCTCGCTGTTGCTCTGCTTCATCCAGCGTAGTTGTGTCAGCGGGAGGTCAGTGGAGATGGTGGTGGACAGAGAGAGCTTGTTGTTTGCGCACACGGCTCCCTGCAGCTTCAGACCTGCACACACACACACACACACACACGTCAGCAGAGCTCCATCACACGCCTTTTTTAACCTTTGACTTGCTTAGTTGGATAATTTATAAACTAAATTAATAACTTTTTTTATAACAAATATGAACCATCACTGAACTTAAACTCACTCTCTCTCTCGCACACACTCTCGCACACACTCACACACACACTCACACACACACTCACACACACACTCAGTCCCTCACTCCCTCTCACTCACACTCCCTCTTCCTCACTCACTCACTCACTCACTCACTCAATTTCAATTTCAAATTAGCTTTATTAGCATGACTGTGTAACACAATGTTGCCAAAGCATATTAAATATAAATAATAAAACAAACAGTAAACATATATGTAGAAATCATGTCATATGTAGCATTGTAAATATATAGATAAATAAACACAATCTATCTTAATAAATAGATAAATAAATACATTTGGTCACTCTGGAGAATTAGCTGTCTCTGGCGTTGTGAATAGCTAGCACATATTTAGCCGCTAGTGCAGCTGTATTAACATCTTCTCCCAGTAAGAAGGACATTTTGTCAGTGTCACTCAGTTCATAGAATGATGGGATCAAGGCTTCAAATTTGGGCAGAAAAGTTTCTCTTATACTGGTATATTTAGAGCAGAAGAGCAGAAAGTGTTCCTCATCCTCTATGTGCTGTAGATCACAGTGTCTACAGATCCTCTGCTCTCTCTCTGTCCACACACACACACACACACACACACACACACACACAGACACACACAGACACACACACACACACACACACACACACACACACACACACACACACACACACACACACACACACACACACACACACACACACACACACACACACACACACACACACACACACACACACACACACACACACTCCTCTGCTCTCTCTCTGTCCATGTCTGTCTATGTCTTCCTCTCTCTATCTCTAGATCATAGTCACTCAATCTGTATTTGGAGAGGATTTGTCTGTCTTTAAAATGTTTAATAAATTGATAACTGGCCAATTTAGTGGTTCTATTGAGGGTCGAGTAACATTGGAGTTTTTTCTGGAGGTCAAAATGAGCTTTTAGTGATTGATCATGAGTGTGTTTTAGATGTGTGTGTATTTCTTTAACAGTAGTTGTGGGGCTGTAGCTGTGGTCAGTGGGGAGTGTAGTCTGATGGACGAGTTGAAGAGCGAGTGTGTGTAGAGGATGAGGTTCTGCTGAGCTTTCATTGGCGAGGAGGGCTTTATATTGGACTGACTCTGGATCAGACTGATGGAGGTGATGCCAGAACTGAACACATCTCTTCTGGATCTCGATGTTCAGCGGGTACAGGCCTAGCTCAGCCCTGCAGGCTCACACACACACACACACACACACACACACACACTAGCTCAGCCCTGCAGGCTCACACACACACACACACACACACACACACACACACACACACACACACACACACACACACACACACACTAGCTCAGCCCTGCAGGCTCACACACACACACACACACACACACTAGCTCAGCCCTGCGGGCGGCAGTGGATGTGTTTCGGTGAACCCCTAAAATATTTTTGCCAATTTCCAATTGTAATTTTTCTACTGGTGTTTTATCCCAATTTTTTAAATTTTTTACTGGTCCCCAAATTTCACATCCATATAAAATAATTGGTTTTATTATTGAATTATATAATTTGATCCAAGTTTTAATGGGTAATTTTAAGTGGCCGCATCGTGACTTTATAGCATAAAAAGCCCTCCGAGCCTTTTCACTGAGTGTTTTAACAGCCAGACCGAAGCGTCCCGAAGCGCTGATGTCGATGCCCAGATAGCTATAGCTCGTGCTCACACACACACACACACACACACACACAGATAGCTATAGCTCGTGCTGTGCTGCAGGACCTGGCCTTTATACAGGAACTGGTGTTTGTGTTCCTGAGATCTGGCCTTCTTCTGGAACACCATGACTCTGGTTTTGTCCAGATTGACTGTCAGGGCCCAGTCGTGACAGGATTGTTCCAGCAGGGACAGGCTCTGCTGAAGGCCCTCAGGTGTGCGGGACAGCAGGACCAGATCATCCGCGTACAGCAGACATCTGACCTCTGACCCCTGACCCCTGGCCTGTGTGTGGTGTAGAGTGAGGCCGGGCACAGTGGAGCTCTCCAGCGCTGATGCCAGATCATTGATGTAGATGTTGAATAGAGTCGGGCTCAGACTGCAGCCCTGCCTCACTCCACGGCCCTGCTGGAAGAACACACACACACACACACACACACACTCACACACACACTCACTCCACAGCCCTGCTGGAAGAACACACACACACACACACACACACTCACTCCACGGCCCTGCTGGAAGAACCCGCTTCTGTGGTTCCTGATTTTCACCGCACTTTTGCTGTTGCTGTTACAGGTTCCGCCAATGCCAATTTTTAGGATTTTGTACAGTAGACCATCATGCCAAATTGAATCGAATGCTTTTTTAAAGTCTACAAAACATACAAATATTTTCCTTTGTTTGCCCTTGATGTTTTCGTTGATGAGTGTGTGGAGGGAATAGATGTGGTCGGACGTGCGGTGTTTTGGTAGAAAGCCAATCTGTGCTTTATTTAAGATGTTGTGTGATGAGATGTGTGAGACAATGCGTGTGTTTATGATCCTGCAGAACAGTTTTCCTAAAGCACTGCCCACACTGATGCCGCGATAGCTATTGGGGTGGAATCGATCTCCTTTCTTGAATATGGGTGTGATGAGTCCCTCAGACCAGCTCTCAGGGACGCTTCCGGACCACAACACCAGATTAAATAGTTTGGCTAGAGTTTGAATCATGCTGGGACTGCTGAGTTTAAGCATTTCGTTACTTATGTGATCTTGTCCACATGCTTTCTTTAATTTAAGATTTTTAATATGTTCTAATATTTCAGATATTGTTATGGATTTATCTAATGGATTTTGATAATTTTTTATTGTTTTCTCCATGTCTTCTAGAGTTTTCTTTATTTTACTCTGGGGTTGATTAAGGTCAGCTGGTGCAATTTTTCGATACAAATTTTCAAAGTAAGATTTCCAAATTGTGCCATTCTGGAGTGACATCTCTAGTTTGGGTTTTTCAAGTTTTTTATAAAGATTCCAGAAAGTGTTTTGATCTACCGAGTCATCAATTTCATCAATTTTGGTTTTAAAATATTTTTCTCTTTTGTTCCACAAAAGTCTTTTGTAATTCTGCAGACAGTCTGAATAAGAAAGCCGTGATGTCTGGCTGGACGGATCCTTGTGCTTTTGGTTAGAGAGTCTCCTCAACTCTTTCCTGAGACCGGCACATTCATCATCGAACCACACATCCTTTCTCATTCTCTGTTGGTTGTAGCACTCACTCACACACTCACACACTCTCTCACTCACTCTCACTCACACTCACTCACACTCACTCACACACACACTCACACACTCACACACTCACACACTCACTCACACTCACTCACACTCACTCACACTCTCACTCACTCACTCACTCACTCTCACTCACACTCACTCACACTCTCTCACACTCACTCACACTCACACTCACTCACACTCTCACACTCACTCTCTCACACTCACTCTCTCACACTCACTCTCTCACACTCACTCTCTCACACTCACTCTCTCACACTCACTCTCTCACACTCACTCTCTCACACTCACTCTCTCACACTCACTCTCTCACACTCACTCTCTCACACTCACTCTCTCACACTCACTCTCTCACACTCACTCTCTCACACTCACTCTCTCACACTCACTCTCTCACACTCACTCATCGTTCTCACTCAACACCTCTCACACTCACTCTCTCACCCACTCACACTCACATCACTCACACTCACCCTCACACTCACCCACTCTCACACTCACACTCTCACACTCACTCTCTCACACTCACTCTCTCACACTCACTCTCTCACACTCACTCTCTCACACTCACTCTCTCACACTCACTCTCTCACACTCACTCTCTCACACTCACTCTCTCACACTCACTCTCTCACACTCACTCTCTCACACTCACTCTCTCACACTCACTCTCTCACACTCACTCTCTCACACTCACTCTCTCACACTCACTCTCTCACACTCACTCTCTCACACTCACTCTCTCACACTCACTCTCTCACACTCACTCTCTCACACTCACTCTCTCACACTCACTCACTCTCTCACTCACTCACACACTCACTCACTCACTCACTCTCTCTCACTCACTCACTCTCTCACACTCACTCACTCACTCACACTCACTCACTCACACTCACTCACTCACTCTCTCTCTCACACTCACTCACTCTCTCACACTCACTCACTCTCTCACACTCACTCACTCTCTCACACTCACTCACTCTCTCACACTCACTCACTCTCTCACACTCCCTCTCCCTCACTCACACTCACTCTCTTTTACACTCACTCTCTCACACTCTCTCTCCCTCACACTCTCTCTCCCTCACTCACACTCACTCTCTCACACTCACTCTCTCACACTCACTCTCTCACACTCTCTCTCCCTCACTCACACTCACTCTCTCACACTCACTCTCTCACACACTCACTCTCCCTCACTCACACTCACTCTCTCACACTCACTCTCTCACACTCTCTCTCCCTCACACTCTCTCTCCCTCACTCACACTCACTCTCTCACACTCACTCTCTCACACTCTCTCTCCCTCACTCACACTCACTCTCTCACACTCACTCACTCACTCACTCACTCTCTCACACACTCACACTCACTCACTCTCTCACTCACTCACTCACTCACACTCACTCACTCTCTCACTCTCACTCACTCTCACTCACTCTCTCACTCTCACTCACTCTCTCACACACACTCACTCTCTCACACTCACTCACTCACTCACACTCACACTCACTCACTCACACTCACTCACTCACTCACACTCACTCCCTCACACTCACTCACTCACACTCACTCACACTCTCTCACACTCTCACACTCACTCTCACACTCACTCTCTCACACTCACTCTCTCACACTCACTCTCTCACACTCACTCTCTCACACTCACTCTCTCACACTCACTCTCTCACACTCACTCTCTCACACTCACTCTCTCACACTCACTCTCTCACACTCACTCTCTCACACTCACTCTCTCACACTCACTCTCTCTCTCACACTCACTCCCTCACACTCACTCTCTCACACTCACTCTCTCACACTCACTCTCTCACACTCTCTCTCTCACACTCACTCTCTCACACTCTCTCTCCCTCACTCCCTCACACTCACTCTCTCACACTCACTCTCTCTCTCACACTCACTCCCTCACACTCACTCTCTCACACTCACTCTCTCACACTCACTCTCTCACACTCTCTCTCTCACTCACTCTCTCACACTCACTCTCCCTCACTCCCTCACACTCACTCTCTCACACTCACTCTCTCACACTCACTCTCTCACACTCACTCTCTCACACTCACTCTCTCACACTCACTCTCTCACACTCACTCTCTCACACTCACTCTCTCACACTCACTCTCTCTCTCACACTCACTCCCTCACACTCACTCTCTCACACTCACTCTCTCACACTCACTCTCTCACACTCTCTCTCTCACACTCACTCTCTCACACTCTCTCTCCCTCACACCCTCTCGCTCGCTCACCCTTGATGCCGAAGCTGCAGGCGTCGAGGGCTGCTCCCTGTGCTGATGTGACGTTGACCTCGAGACACAGTTCCTCCAGAGACCAGCTGTTGGCCTGAGCCACGTACTGGCGGGTGGCGGTGATGTAGGCCTCGGGCACGAACAGGCTCCCCAGGGTCACATGGATGTTCTGGAGAACGACACATTCAGCATCACACATACATGTCAATGTGCTCTCTAACCCTAAACATCAACACGATGCCTTTATTACCAACACTTCACAATAACTTCCTAACAATCTCCATTACTTTTAATTCATTTTACACAGTCTTGACCACCTGATCACAACCACTAGAATATGTGGTTACATATTACATTTTGTTCAGTTTCTCAGAAACAAGACTTAATATCTTCAGTCATTTTGCTTCTTCTCCAGTAAATATATCTTGATTTAAGAATGTTTAGATATTTGTGCTGGAAAACAAGAGAAACACTGAGGAAGAACATCATTTAATGCTCTGCATTTATGAGCTGAACACGATCAGCTGAGCACTATTGTGTTTTAGAGCTGCTTCACTGAAGGGAACTCAGTTAGCATCATTGATTGTGTGTTTAGTCGTCTTCCTCATGGAGTGTGTTGTGTTCTCTCGGACACCTTGAGCTCTTTAGCGCCCCCAGTGGCCGCCCCCTGTGAGATCTGCTGCAGCTGCTGGATCCTCTCGCTGAAGTCCGACACCCACTGGATCACCGTCATGGCCGCCGGGACGGTGTAGCGACACCAGCTGCGCGGGAGAATGCCTGAGGAAACGGGTCAGGGTTAGTGACGAGAGCGAGGGGTCAGGGGTCAGAGTGAGGGGTCAGAGGTCAGCTACCTTTGACCAGGTCGTTGATGAGCGTGCGCAGGTCGTTGGTCTGCTTCTTCTTGCCCTCACACACATGAACCACATCCGTCAGATCCTGACGCACGTCCTGCAGCATGCGGGAGCCCATCTTCACCTCGCGCTCGAAGAAGCGGAACAGCGGGTCCTGTGGAGGAACAGTTCATGAGGAGGGTGTGTGTGTGTGTGTGTGTGTCAGTCAACGCAATGTTTTTTGTCTTGATTTAAGCATTTGCATGAATTAAGAGTGGGATCATGTAACACTAGCCAAAGGATGACAAAAATTAACAGATGCTGCGTTAATTGCGTTAACAGACCTAATTTGTTTATTTAATATAAAAATCGCAGCATTTTGCATCATATAACCGCTAGGGGTGCACGATTCAGAAAATGTCACGATTCGATACCGATTTTTTGTCTCAAGATTCGATTCAAAATCGATTTTCGATTCAAAAACGATTCGCAGTATATAAATGTAGTTTACTTTTTCCTATGTGATTGATTGCAGTAGACACAATTTTAAAGAAAAAAAAAAACACAACAAATTAAATGTAGTTTGATAGTACTTTGTCTTCATACAAAAATAAAAACTTTTGCAACTAAAAAGTGCAAAGTGCCAAGCTTTGGCCAGCTTTCAAATACATTTAATTCAAGTTTAAAATAAAACTTAAATAGAAGCTTTGACATTTAGCTTTAAAGTGCTGTAGTCAGATCAAACAAACAATTATGCTAAATTTGGTTTAAGGAGTACTTCAGCTACCAGGCTGACTCTTGAAATGTGAACTCGACTGGGCACATTAAACTTCCTAAAAATATATAGCTACTAATGTCATAGAACCCTTGCGAAATAATTTTAAATAGATTTTAAAAAGCCACCGCTACTGGTAACATCTATGGTTAGATTGATTTGTTTAGATCCAGTAAAGTCGTTCATAGGCGTAATTTGCGGGTATCTCCAGTTAACTAGCAGAGCATTCATTTAGTTCGCTATTAAATAAGAGATCTGTTGTTTTTGAAATCAAGCCGTGCGCTCGTTTTCCGCTGCTATCAGTGTCATGGATACAGTGTTCTCTGTGGCTCGCACAGTCGGACGCGCGCTTCAATCTATCGCCGTTGTGGAGACTCCGGTGAAATCACAAAATAAAATGCACACAAACGTGATGAACATATTCGGTTTTGATGAGAGAGAGAAAAAACTGTACGAGTGCGGTTTAGAACCCGTAACCTCTGACACGCTTGGCAAAAGATCTACAGACCATTAAGAACTCAAACATAATCTGCGGATCGATGCATTTATTCACGGGTTGAGCAGAGGCTGCACAGTTTGACCAGCGGGCGGCAAGAACTTGCAATGTAACTATTTATCAGACCGGCCCTCGCAGCCTCGAAACACTACCGGACCACCGGTAAAAGTCCCGACTCACCCGATTGCCACTCCGCCCGTGCAGGCCATAAAAAAAAAAAAAAAAAAAGAAAAAAAAAAAATGAATCGATTTTTGGAATTCTATGAATCGATTCTGAATCGGTAAAGATTGAATCGCGATTCAAATGTGAATAGATTTTTTTGCACACCCCTAATAACCGCATAGGCTTGACATCGCGATAGCGATATGATTAATCGTGCAGCACTAGTTTTCACACTGACAGCTGTTAGAAACTATTGTTTGTCCGAGATGGCAACAGTAACTAAGGGGGGCGGGGCTTACCGATAGGTCAATTGTCAAAAACATAAATAAAACTAACATCAGTTCTATATATCGGTTATCGGCACATAAACATGCAAATAATTGGTATCGGTTATAAAAAAACAAAAACAATCTCGATGTCTAATTTAAAACCTTGAAAACAACAGTGTTTCTCTGAGCTTTGGAGGGCTTGAATGGAGAGGTTTCCGTCATGCGAGTGTAGAAAAGCCGGACTGTGATCAGGATCACGACCTGAGGCCCGAGGCCCTTCCCAGCATACCTTGATGTTCTCCACGGTGCGCTTGAGCGGGCTGACGGCCTCGGGGATCAGCAGGAGCCAGTTGCGAGCGGTGGACAGGAGCGTTCTCATCCAGGCCGGCTGGGCGTCAGTCGAGGACGTCGAGCGCTTCTTCTCCGTCTCGTACGCCAGGTCGTCCTCATCCTCCAACATCTGCATCTTCAACAGCTTCCCCATCATGTCAATGCCTGAGCGAGAGGACACGCCCACAGGAAGTGAGGTGCGCGAGGGACACGCCCACAGGAAGGGAAGGAGGGAGATCAGATTAGCAGCTGGACAAACTTGCACGTTCAAGCATTGTGTTGTTAATAAGGAGGTTAAAGTGCCAGAAAAGCAGCAACAGGAAGGCTTGCCACGTCTGCGCTAGAGCTGTCAAATACAAATTAAAATGTTGTGTGTTGAGGCGCGTGAGACATGATGATGATGACGTAACTAACACGATATAAGTTAGCTTTAAAAATTGGTGCAACGACACTTGACCAATCCTGCACATCGGTCAGAGCTGAGTGTGTGTGAGTGAGTGAGTGAGTGAGTGAGTGAGTGGGTGAGTGAGTGAGTGGGTGAGTGGGTGAGTGGGTGAGTGAGTGAGTGAGTGTGTGTGAGTGAGTGAGTGTGTGAGTGAGTGAGTGAGTGAGTGAGTGAGTGAGTGGGTGAGTGAGTGAGTGGGTGAGTGGGTGAGTGGGTGGGTGAGTGGGTGAGTGAGTGAGTGAGTGAGTGGGTGAGTGAGTGAGTGAGTGGGTGAGTGAGTGAGTGAGTGGGTGAGTGGGTGAGTGGGTGAGTGGGTGGGTGAGTGAGTGAGTGAGTGGGTGAGTGGGTGGGTGAGTGAGTGAGTGAGTGAGTGGGTGAGTGGGTGAGTGAGTGAGTGAGTGAGTGTGTGTGTGTGTGAGTGAGTGGGTGAGTGAGTGAGTGGGTGAGTGGGTGAGTGAGTGTGTGTGTGAGTGAGTGAGTGAGTGAGTGGGTGAGTGGGTGGGTGAGTGGGTGAGTGAGTGAGTGAGTGAGTGGGTGAGTGAGTGGGTGAGTGAGTGGGTGAGTGAGTGAGTGAGTGGGTGAGTGAGTGAGTGAGTGAGTGGGTGAGTGAGTGGGTGAGTGGGTGAGTGAGTGAGTGGGTGAGTGAGTGAGTGAGTGAGTGAGTGGGTGAGTGAGTGGGTGAGTGAGTGGGTGAGTGAGTGAGTGAGTGAGTGAGTGGGTGAGTGAGTGAGTGAGTGGGTGAGTGAGTGGGTGGGTGAGTGAGTGAGAGTGAGTGTGTGAGTGAGTGTGTGAGTGTGTGAGTGAGTGTGTGAGTGAGTGAGTGAGTGAGTGGGTGAGTGAGTGAGTGAGTGGGTGAGTGAGTGAGTGGGTGAGTGAGTGAGTGGGTGAGTGAGTGGGTGAGTGAGTGAGTGGGTGAGTGAGTGGGTGAGTGGGTGAGTGAGTGGGTGAGTGAGTGGGTGAGTGAGTGGGTGAGTGAGTGAGTGGGTGAGTGAGTGAGTGAGTGGGTGAGTGAGTGGGTGAGTGGGTGAGTGAGTGAGTGAGTGGGTGAGTGAGTGAGTGGGTGGGTGAGTGAGTGAGAGTGAGTGTGTGAGTGAGTGTGTGAGTGAGTGAGTGGGTGAGTGGGTGAGTGAGTGAGTGAGTGAGTGAGTGTGTGAGTGAGTGAGTGGGTGAGTGAGTGAGTGAGTGAGTGGGTGAGTGGGTGAGTGAGTGAGTGAGTGTGTGAGTGAGTGAGTGGGTGAGTGAGTGAGTGAGTGGGTGAGTGGGTGAGTGAGTGGGTGAGTGAGTGAGTGAGTGAGAGTGAGTGTGTGTGAGTGAGTGTGTGTGTGTGTACAGGTCCTTCTAAAAAAATTAGCTTATTGTGATAAAGTTCATTATTTTCCATAATGTAATGATAAAAATGAAACTTTCATATATTTTAGATTCATTGCACACCAACTGAAATATTTCAGGTCTTTTATTGTTTTAATACTGATGATTTTGGCATACAGCTCATGAAAACCCAAAATTCCCATCTCAAAAAATTAGCATATCATGAAAAGGGTCTCTAAACGAGCTATTAACCTAATCATCTGAATCAACTAATTAACTCTAAACACCTGCAAAAGTTTCCTGAGGCTTTTAAAAACTCCCAGCCTGTTTCATTACTCAAAACCGCAATCATGGGTAAGACTGCCGACCTGACTGCTGTCCAGAACCCCTTTTCCACCAACAAGAACCGGGTGCTCGTTCAGAGCCAGAGCTGGTTCGACTGACAAGCTTACTAAGAACCGGTTTGCCTTTCCACCGGCTAGAGAGCCACAACAGAGCCAGATCTTATGTCACTGCATTCGTCTCATGTTGCCCAGCAACGCTAGTACGGTAGCGCCAAACACAAACACGCCAGGCTTGTTCGAGATGCATCGGCTTCTCGCAGATCGATCGCCGCATGACATCAAAGCACTGCGAAAGCGATCCAAAAGCACAAGGAGTCGTATGATCTCCAAACACTCCCGCAGCTCCGATCGGTCCGCGCCGCTCCGATGCATCTCGAACAAGCCATCAACAATAACGGACGTTGCGTTACTATGGATGCTCATGGGTTTGCAAAAATACATCGGAATCCAACGCGACTGTGCAGCTCGCCGTAACTTACATAGACGGATATTATAATCAAGCTGCTATTAGCTCGACTAGCTGCTATTTAAAAATGGCGGTCACAAGTTTCTATTCGTCTTGTTGGTCACGGTAACCCCGCCCCCAGCCCCTGACGCAAGCGGTTCTCACTTGGCTTTGTTCTAGACCAGCAATGATTTGGTGCTACTTAAGAACCACTTTTCCTGGTTCGGAGCTGGTGCTTTGCGTGTGGAAAAACAAAGAACCGAATTGAAACTAGGCTCTGGCTCCGAACCAGCACCAGCTCTGCCTTGGTGGAAAAGGGGTACAGAAGGCCATCATTGACACCCTCAAGCAAGAGGGTAAGACAGAAAGAAATTTCTGAACAAATAGGCTGTTCCCAGAGTGCTGTATCAAGGCACCTCAGTGGGAAGTCTGGGGGAAGGAAAAAGTGTGGCAAAAAACGCTGCACAACGAGAAGAGGTGACCGGACCCTGAGGGAGATTGTGGAGAAGGACCGATTCCAGAGCTTGGGGGACCTGCGGAAGCAGTGGACTGAGTCTGGAGTAGAAACATCCAGAGCCACCGTGCACAGGCGTGTGCAGGACATGGGCTACAGGTGCCGCATTCCCCAGGTCAAGCCACTTTTGAACCAGAAACAGCGGCAGAAGCGCCTGACCTGGGCTACAGAGAAGCAGCACTGGACTGTTGCTCAGTTTTGCATGTCATTCGGAAATCAA
Source organism: Rhinichthys klamathensis goyatoka (assembly GCF_029890125.1). Taxonomy (NCBI): domain Eukaryota; kingdom Metazoa; phylum Chordata; class Actinopteri; order Cypriniformes; family Leuciscidae; genus Rhinichthys; species Rhinichthys klamathensis. The sequence continues at coordinate 889,182 of NW_026606951.1, read as the reverse complement.
GGTGCCAGAGTCTGGAGGAAGACTGGGGAGAAGGAAATGCCAAAATGCCTGAAGTCCAGTGTCAAGTACCCACAGTCAGTGATGGTCTGGGGTGCCATGTCAGCTGCTGGGGTTGGTGCACTGTGTTTTATCAAGGGCAGGGTCAATGTAGCTAGCTATCAGGAGATTGTGGAGCACTTCATGCTTCCATCTGCTGAAAAGCTTTATGGAGATGAAGATTTCATTTTTCAGCACGACCTGGCACCTGCTCACAGTGCCAAAACCACTGGTAAATGGTTTACTGACCATGGTATTACTGTGCTCAATTGGCCTGCCAACTCTCCTGACCTGAACCCCATAGAGAATCTGTGGGATATTGTGAAGAGAAAGTTGAGAGACGCAAGACCCAACACTCTGGATGAGCTTAAGGCCGCTATCGAAGCATCCTGGGCCTCCATAACACCTCATCAGTGCCACAGGCTGATTGCCTCCATGCCACGCCGCATTGAAGCAGTCATTTCTGCAAAAGGATTCCCGACCAAGTATTGACTATTGAGTGCATAACTGAACATAATTATTTGAAGGTTGACTTTTTTTTTTGTATTAAAAACACTTTTATTGGTCGGATGAAATATGCTAATTTTTTGAGACAGGAATTTTGGGTTTTCATGAGCTGTGTGCCAAAATCATCAGTATTAAAACAATAAAAGACCTGAAATATTTCAGTTGGTGTGCAATGAATCTAAAATATATGAAAGTTTAATTTTTATCATTACATTATGGAAAATAATGAACTATCACAATATGCTAATTTTTTGAGAAGGACCTGTGTGTGTGAGTGAGTGAGTGAGTGAGTGTGTGAGTGAGTGAGTGAGTGAGTGAGTGAGTGAGTGAGTGAGTGAGTGAGTGAGTGAGTGAGTGAGTGAGTGAGTGAGCTGAAACACTGTCAACAGAAAGCGCTCAGCACTCGCTCAGATCAAGTTGAGCGTCTGGTGTGTGTGTGATGATCAGTATGTAGATGTAGAGAGTAGAAGTGAGTGTTTCTTAATGTCAGTTTGCTGGTGTGTGTTCATGTAGTTCATTACGCTGTGTGTTGAAGTGTGTTTCTCAGGTTACTGATGCACCAACACAGTTTTAGAATATAATTTGAATTTTGATAATACTTAAAGAAATTCCAAATTAGCTTTTCAGTCATTTTGACAGCCCTAGTCTGAGCTGATACTGATAATACATGAGTTTAGTTGCAAAAACTCAGCAAAACTTTATGAATGAGACTCTAGAGAATAAAGTTTGAGTTTGGCGTGAATGAAGAGTTTTATTGGCGTGCATGAATGAGAGAGAGAGAGAGAGAGTGTGTGTGTGAGTGTGTGTATGAGAGAGAGAGAGAGAGAGTGAGTGTGTGTATGAGAGAGAGAGAGAGAGAGAGAGAGAGTGTGAGTGTGTGTATGAGAGAGAGAGAGAGAGAGAGAGAGAGAGAGAGTGTGAGTGTGTGTATGAGAGAGAGAGAGAGAGAGAGTGAGTGTGTGTATGAGAGAGAGCGAGAGAGTGTGAGTGTGTGTATGAGAGAGAGAGAGAGCGAGAGAGTGTGTGAGCGAGAGAGAGAGCGAGAGAGTGTGTGAGCGAGCGAGAGAGCGAGAGAGTGTGTGAGCGAGAGAAAGAGAGACAGAGTGTGTGTGTGAGAGAGAGAGAGAGAGAGAGAGAGAGAGAGAGAGAGAGAGAGAGAGAGAGAGAGAGAGAGAGAGAGAGAGAGAGAGAGAGAGAGAGAGAGAGTGTTTGTGAGAGAGAGAGAGAGAGCTCGTACCCTGAGTCGTGAGCAGGACCTTCTCTGCGTTACTCGGCAGCCCGAGCCATGATGGAGTCTGAGTGTCCGGCAGCAGCTCCACCCAGTGGATGAACTCCTCACGCCTGACCGACACACACACACACACAGGTCAGTCACCAGTGCCTCGTGCAGCACTGATCGCTTCACAGGAAAACAATTCAAAATTCATCATTTATGAAACTATTTCACATTCTGCAGTAAAGCAGCTCCACAGAAGTTCAGATAAAAAGTTTGTGCTTTGTATGCTTGTATTTGTTGCCTTGTTTTATATTGTACGGTGTCCTTGAGTGTCCTAACCCTCACCCATAAATAAAAGGTATTATTATTATTATTATGAACTTTACACTGTTATTGAGCTGAACTGATCTGAATAAGGAGTTGAGTCTCATATCTGATGGATCATCAGTGATTCTGTCTCTGCCTGTGGAGAAGCATGTGATGCAGAAGCGTGAGGTTAGGCTGACCGGATGCCGTCGGGCATCTTGATGTCCTTGTGCCCGTCCACTTTGAGCGCCAGCTTGAACTCGCTGTCGAAGCTGCTGGTGGTGAAGAGCCGATCCAGGAACGTGTTCAGGAGCCGCTGGTCGAACTCGTTATCGATGCGCCCGCCGTAGATCGACTGAGCCATCAGAGTCTTCAGAGCCGCCCACGGGATCTTATCCGGAGAGATGTTCTGCCGACCCTGGGGAGAGCGACAGGTGTTACACACACACACACACACACACACACACCCTGGGGAGAGCGACAGGTGTTACACACACACACCCTGGGGAGAGCGACAGGTGTTACACACACACACACACTGGGGAGAGCGACAGGTGTTACACACACACACACCCTGAGGAGAGCAACAGGTGTTACACACACACACACACACACCCGTGTTACACACACACCCTGGGGAGAGCGACAGGTGTTACACACACACACTGGGGAGAGCGACAGGTGTTGCACACACACACCCTGGGGAGAGCGACAGGTGTTACACACACACACTGGGGAGAGCGACAGGTGTTACACACACACACCCTGGGGAGAGCGACAGGTGTTACACACACACACCCTGGGGAGAGCGACAGGTGTTACACACACACACACTGAGGAGAGCGACAGGTGTTACACACACACACACACACACACACACCGAGGAGAGCGACAGGTGTTACACACACACACACCCTGAGGAGAGCGACAGGTGTTACACACACACACACAAACACACAGGGGAGAGCGACAGGTGTTACACACACACACCCTGAGGAGAGCGACAGGTGTTACACACACACACACCCTGAGGAGAGCGACAGGTGTTACACACACACACACACACACCCTGGGGAGAGCGACAGGTGTTACACACACACACCCTGAGGAGAGCGACAGGTGTTACACACACACACACCCTGAGGAGAGCGACAGGTGTTACACACACACACACACACAAACACACAGGGGAGAGCGACAGGTGTTACACACACTGGGGAGAGCGACAGGTGTTACACACACACACAAACACACACACCCTGAGGAGAGCGACAGGTGTTACACACACACACACACACACACACACAGGGGAGAGCGACAGGTGTTAACACACACACACTGGGGAGAGCGACAGGTGTTACACACACACACACCCTGAGGAGAGCGACAGGTGTTACACACACACACACACACACACCCTGAGGAGAGCGACAGGTGTTACACACACACACCCTGAGGAGAGCGACAGGTGTTACACACACACACACACACCGAGGAGAGCGACAGGTGTCACACACACACACACCGAGGAGAGCGACAGGTGTTACACACACTGGGGAGAGCGACAGGTGTTACACACACACACACACACACACACCCTGAGGAGAGCGACAGGTGTTACACACACACACACACACACAGGGGAGAGCGACAGGTGTTACACACACACACACACACCCTGAGGAGAGCGACAGGTGTTACACACACACACACAAACACACAGGGGAGAGCGACAGGTGTTACACACACTGGGGAGAGCGACAGGTGTTACACACACACACACACACACACACCCTGAGGAGAGCGACAGGTGTTACACACACACACACACACACACACACACAGGGGAGAGCGACAGGTGTTAACACACACACACTGGGGAGAGCGACAGGTGTTACACACACACACACCCTGAGGAGAGCGACAGGTGTTACACACACACACACCCTGAGGAGAGCGACAGGTGTTACACACACACACCCTGAGGAGAGCGACAGGTGTTACACACACACACCCTGAGGAGAGCGACAGGTGTTACACACACACACCCTGAGGAGAGCGACAGGTGTTACACACACACACCCTGAGGAGAGCGACAGGTGTCACACACACACAGACCGAGGAGAGCGACAGGTGTTACACACACACACACACACCGAGGAGAGCGACAGGTGTCACACACACACACACCGAGGAGAGCGACACACACCTTCGCCGTGTCATCCAGCCAGGTGTCGATGGTGTCGCAGGCGGAGCGCAGGTCCGACTCCCCGAACTCGTATTTCTTGGACCAGCCGAGCGGAGCGTAACGGAGCCGCTCCTGGATGACGGCGTGGAACCAGGCCAGCAGGAAGTACAGGCGCGCGCGCTCGTTCGGGGACTGACAACAACAACAACAACAACAACATGATGAACATGTGACAACAATCGCCACAATGCTGAAGCTCAAACACCGGCAGCAGAGATGAGCCGAGACACAACATGCATCACAATATGCACATCTTTATTTGATTTCTAACCCCACACACTAGCACACCTTACATTAGGTGTCCTAATTATTATTAATAACACTTACTAATTTAGCAGATGCTTTTATCCAAAGCGACTTACGGATGAGAAAAACATCTTGAAGAGGCAATAAAGAAGTGCCAGTAACAGCTATTAAATACCTATACATGGATTTACTGAGCATGTTCTGGAAAATGACCAGATTTACTGCCAGTGAGTCTGAGGTTTGGTCAGGAGTAGAGGTTATAGGAGTCAGGGTCAGGAGTAGAGGTTATAGGGGTCAGGAGTAGAGGTTATAGGGGTCAGGAGTAGTGGTTATAGGAGTCAGGAGTAGAGGTTATAGGGGTCAGGAGTAAAGGTTGTAGGGGTCAGGAGTAAAGGTTGTAGGGGTCAGGAGTAGAGGTTATAGGGGTCAGGAGTAGAGGTTATAGGGGTCAGGGACAGGAGTAGAGGTTATAGGAGTCAGGGTCAGGAGTAGAGGTTATAGGGGTCAGGAGTAGAGGTTATAGGGGTCAGGAGTAGAGGTTATAGGGGTCAGGGACAGGAGTAGAGGTTATAGGAGTCAGGGTCAGGAGTAGAGGTTATAGGGGTCAGGGTCAGGAGTAGTTGTTATAGGGGTCAGGAGTAGAGGTTATAGGGGTCAGAGTCAGGAGTAGAGGTTATAGGGGTCAGGGACAGGAGTAGAGGTTATAGGGGTCAGGAGTAAAGGTTATAGGAGTCAGGGTCAGGAGTAGAGGTTATAGGGGTCAGGAGTAGTGGTTATAGGAGTCAGGAGTAGAGGTTGTAGGGGTCAGGAGTAAAGGTTGTAGGGGTCAGGAGTAAAGGTTGTAGGGGTCAGGAGTAGAGGTTATAGGGGTCAGGGACAGGAGTAGAGGTTATAGGAGTCAGGGTCAGGAGTAGAGGTTATAGGGGTCAGGAGTAGAGGTTATAGGGGTCAGGAGTAGAGGTTATAGGGGTCAGGGACAGGAGTAGAGGTTATAGGAGTCAGGGTCAGGAGTAGAGGTTATAGGGGTCAGGGTCAGGAGTAGTTGTTATAGGGGTCAGGAGTAGAGGTTATAGGGGTCAGAGTCAGGAGTAGAGGTTATAGGGGTCAGGGACAGGAGTAGAGGTTATAGGGGTCAGGAGTAAAGGTTATAGGGGTCAGGAGTAGTGGTTATAGGGGTCAGGAGTAGAGGTTATAGGGGTCAGGAGTAGTGGTTATAGGGGTCAGGAGTAGAGGTTATAGGGGTCAGGGACAGGAGTAGAGGTTATAGGAGTCAGGGTCAGGAGTAGAGGTTATAGGGGTCAGGAGTAGAGGTTATAGGGGTCAGGAGTAGAGGTTATAGGGGTCAGGGACAGGAGTAGAGGTTATAGGAGTCAGGGTCAGGAGTAGAGGTTATAGGGGTCAGGGTCAGGAGTAGTTGTTATAGGGGTCAGGAGTAGAGGTTATAGGGGTCAGAGTCAGGAGTAGAGGTTATAGGGGTCAGGGACAGGAGTAGAGGTTATAGGGGTCAGGAGTAAAGGTTATAGGGGTCAGGAGTAGTGGTTATAGGAGTCAGGAGTAGAGGTTATAGGGGTCAGGAGTAGTGGTTATAGGAGTCAGGAGTAGAGGTTATAGGGGTCAGGAGTAGAGGTTATAGGGGTCAGGGTCAGGAGTAGAGGTTATAGGGTTCAGGGACAGGAGTAGAGGTTATAGGGGTCAGGAGTAAAGGTTGTAGGGGTCAGGAGTAGTGGTTATAGGGGTCAGGAGTAGAGGTTATAGGGGTCAGGAGTAGTGGTTATAGGGGTCAGGAGTAGAGGTTATAGGGGTCAGGGTCAGGAGTAGAGGTTATAGGGGTCAGGGTCAGGAGTAGTGGTTATAGGAGTCAGGGTCAGGAGTAGAGGTTATAGGGGTCAGGAGTAGAGGTTATAGGGGTCAGGAGTAGTGGTTATAGGGGTCAGGAGTAGAGGTTATAGGGGTCAGGGTCAGGAGTAGAGGTTATAGGGTTCAGGGACAGGAGTAGAGGTTATAGGGGTCAGGAGTAAAGGTTGTAGGGGTCAGGAGTAGTGGTTATAGGGGTCAGGAGTAGAGGTTATAGGGGTCAGGAGTAGTGGTTATAGGGGTCAGGAGTAGAGGTTATAGGGGTCAGGGACAGGAGTAGAGGTTATAGGAGTCAGGAGTAGAGGTTATAGGGGTCAGGAGTAGAGGTTATAGGGGTCAGGGACAGGAGTAGAGGTTATAGGAGTCAGGGTCAGGAGTAGAGGTTATAGGGGTCAGGGTCAGGAGTAGTTGTTATAGGGGTCAGGAGTAGAGGTTATAGGGGTCAGAGTCAGGAGTAGAGGTTATAGGGGTCAGGGACAGGAGTAGAGGTTATAGGGGTCAGGAGTAAAGGTTATAGGGGTCAGGAGTAAAGGTTATAGGGGTCAGGAGTAGAGGTAAAATGGGTCAGGAGTAAAGGTTATAGGGGTCAGGGTCAGGAGTAGTGGTTATAGGGGTCAGGAGTAGTGGTTATAGGGGTCAGGAGTAGAGGTTATAGGGGTCAGGAGTAGAGGTTATAGGGGTCAGGAGTAGAGGTTATAGGGGTCAGGGACAGGAGTAGAGGTTATAGGAGTCAGGGTCAGGAGTAGTTGTTATAGGGGTCAGGAGTAGAGGTTATAGGGGTCAGGAGTAGTGGTTATAGGGGTCAGGAGTAGAGGTTATAGGGGTCAGGAGTAGAGGTTATAGGGGTCAGGGTCAGGAGTAGAGGTTATAGGGGTCAGGAGTAGAGGTTATAGGGGTCAGGGACAGGAGTAGAGGTTATAGGAGTCAGGGTCAGGAGTAGAGGTTATAGGGGTCAGGGTCAGGAGTAGTTGTTATAGGGGTCAGGAGTAGAGGTTATAGGGGTCAGAGTCAGGAGTAGAGGTTATAGGGGTCAGGGACAGGAGTAGAGGTTATAGGGGTCAGGAGTAAAGGTTATAGGGGTCAGGAGTAGTGGTTATAGGAGTCAGGAGTAGAGGTTATAGGGGTCAGGAGTAGAGGTTATAGGGGTCAGGGACAGGAGTAGAGGTTATAGGAGTCAGGGTCAGGAGTAGTTGTTATAGGAGTCAGGGTCAGGAGTAGAGGTTATAGGGGTCAGGAGTAGAGGTTATAGGGGTCAGGAGTAGTGGTTATAGGGGTCAGGAGTAGAGGTTATAGGGGTCAGGGTCAGGAGTAGAGGTTATAGGGTTCAGGGACAGGAGTAGAGGTTATAGGGGTCAGGAGTAAAGGTTGTAGGGGTCAGGAGTAGTGGTTATAGGGGTCAGGAGTAGAGGTTATAGGGGTCAGGAGTAGTGGTTATAGGGGTCAGGAGTAGAGGTTATAGGGGTCAGGAGTAGAGGTTATAGGGGTCAGGGACAGGAGTAGAGGTTATAGGGGTCAGGAGTAGTGGTTATAGGGGTCAGGAGTAGAGGTTATAGGGGTCAGGAGTAGAGGTTATAGGGGTCAGGGACAGGAGTAGAGGTTATAGGGGTCAGGGTCAGGAGTAGAGGTTATAGGGGTCAGGAGTAGAGGTTATAGGGGTCAGGGACAGGAGTAGTTGTTATAGGAGTCAGGGTCAGGAGTAGAGGTTATAGGGGTCAGGAGTAGAGGTTATAGGGGTCAGGAGTAGTGGTTATAGGGGTCAGGAGTAAAGGTTGTAGGGGTCAGGAGTAGTGGTTATAGGGGTCAGGAGTAGAGGTTATAGGGGTCAGGAGTAGTGGTTATAGGGGTCAGGAGTAGAGGTTATAGGGGTCAGGGTCAGGAGTAGAGGTTATAGGGGTCAGGGTCAGGAGTAGTGGTTATAGGAGTCAGGGTCAGGAGTAGAGGTTATAGGGGTCAGGAGTAGAGGTTATAGGGGTCAGGAGTAGTGGTTATAGGGGTCAGGAGTAGAGGTTATAGGGGTCAGGGTCAGGAGTAGAGGTTATAGGGTTCAGGGACAGGAGTAGAGGTTATAGGGGTCAGGAGTAAAGGTTGTAGGGGTCAGGAGTAGTGGTTATAGGGGTCAGGAGTAGAGGTTATAGGGGTCAGGAGTAGTGGTTATAGGGGTCAGGAGTAGAGGTTATAGGGGTCAGGGACAGGAGTAGAGGTTATAGGAGTCAGGAGTAGAGGTTATAGGGGTCAGGAGTAGAGGTTATAGGGGTCAGGGACAGGAGTAGAGGTTATAGGAGTCAGGGTCAGGAGTAGAGGTTATAGGGGTCAGGGTCAGGAGTAGTTGTTATAGGGGTCAGGAGTAGAGGTTATAGGGGTCAGAGTCAGGAGTAGAGGTTATAGGGGTCAGGGACAGGAGTAGAGGTTATAGGGGTCAGGAGTAAAGGTTATAGGGGTCAGGAGTAAAGGTTATAGGGGTCAGGAGTAGAGGTAAAATGGGTCAGGAGTAGAGGTTATAGGGGTCAGGGGTGGAGTTTATAGGGGTCAGGAGTAAAGGTTATAGGGGTCAGGGTCAGGAGTAGTGGTTATAGGGGTCAGGAGTAGTGGTTATAGGGGTCAGGAGTAGAGGTTATAGGGGTCAGGAGTAGAGGTTATAGGGGTCAGGAGTAGAGGTTATAGGGGTCAGGAGTAGAGGTTATAGGGGTCAGGGACAGGAGTAGAGGTTATAGGAGTCAGGGTCAGGAGTAGTTGTTATAGGGGTCAGGAGTAGAGGTTATAGGGGTCAGAGTCAGGAGTAGAGGTTATAGGGGTCAGGAGTAGAGGTTATAGGGGTCAGGAGTAGAGGTTATAGGAGTCAGGGTCAGGAGTAGAGGTTATAGGGGTCAGGAGTAGAGGTTATAGGGGTCAGGAGTAGAGGTTATAGGGGTCAGGGACAGGAGTAGAGGTTATAGGAGTCAGGGTCAGGAGTAGAGGTTATAGGGGTCAGGAGTAGAGGTTATAGGGGTCAGGGACAGGAGTAGAGGTTATAGGAGTCAGGGTCAGGAGTAGAGGTTATAGGGGTCAGGGTCAGGAGTAGAGGTTATAGGGGTCAGGGGTAGTTGTTATAGGGGTCAGGAGTAGAGGTTATAGGAGTCAGGGTCAGGAGTAGAGGTTATAGGGGTCAGGAGTAGAGGTTATAGGGGTCAGGAGTAGAGGTTATAGGGGTCAGGGACAGGAGTAGAGGTTATAGGGGTCAGGAGTAGTTGTTATAGGGGTCAGGAGTAGAGGTTATAGGGGTCAGAGTCAGGAGTAGAGGTTATAGGGGTCAGGGACAGGAGTAGAGGTTATAGGGGTCAGGAGTAAATGTTATAGGGGTCAGGAGTAAAGGTTATAGGGGTCAGGAGTAAAGGTTATAGGGGTCAGGAGTAAAGGTTATAGGGGTCAGGAGTAAAGGTTATAGGGGTCAGGAGTAGAGGTTAAAGGGGTCAGGAGTAGAGGTTATAGGGGTCAGGGGTGGAGTTTATAGGGGTCAGGAGTAAAGGTTATAGGGGTCAGGAGTAGAGGTTATAGGGGTCAGGAGTAGAGGTTACAGGGGTCAGGAGTGGAGGTTATAGGGGTCAGGGGTAAAGGTTATAGGGGTCAGGAGTAGTGGTTATAGGGGTCAGGAGTAGAGGTTATAGGGGTCAGGAGTAGTGGTTATAGGGGTCAGGAGTAGAGGTTATAGGGGTCAGGAGTAGAGGTTATAGGGGTCAGGAGTAGAGGTTATAGGGGTCAGGGACAGGAGTAGAGGTTATAGGAGTCAGGGTCAGGAGTAGAGGTTATAGGGGTCAGGAGTAGAGGTTATAGGGGTCAGGAGTAGAGGTTATAGGGGTCAGGGACAGGAGTAGAGGTTATAGGAGTCAGGGTCAGGAGTAGAGGTTATAGGGGTCAGGGTCAGGAGTAGAGGTTATAGGGGTCAGGGTCAGGAGTAGTTGTTATAGGGGTCAGGAGTAGAGGTTATAGGGGTCAGAGTCAGGAGTAGAGGTTATAGGGGTCAGGGACAGGAGTAGAGGTTATAGGGGTCAGGAGTTAAGGTTATAGGGGTCAGGAGTAGAGGTTATAGGGGTCAGGGACAGGAGTAGAGGTTATAGGAGTCAGGGTCAGGAGTAGAGGTTATAGGGGTCAGGGTCAGGAGTAGAGGTTATAGGGGTCAGGGTCAGGAGTAGTTGTTATAGGGGTCAGGAGTAGAGGTTATAGGGGTCAGAGTCAGGAGTAGAGGTTATAGGGGTCAGGGACAGGAGTAGAGGTTATAGGGGTCAGGAGTTAAGGTTATAGGGGTCAGGAGTAAAGGTTATAGGGGTCAGGAGTAAAGGTTATAGGGGTCAGGAGTAAAGGTTATAGGGGTCAGGAGTAGAGGTTAAAGGGGTCAGGAGTAGAGGTTATAGGGGTCAAGGGTGGAGTTTATAGGGGTCAGGAGTAAAGGTTATAGGGGTAAGGGTCAGGAGTAGAGGTTATAGGGGTCAGGAGTAGAGGTTATAGGGGTCAGGAGTAGAGGTTACAGGGGTCAGGAGTGGAGGTTATAGGGGTCAGGAGTGGAGGTTATAGGGGTCAGGGGTAAAGGTTATAGGGGTCAGGAGTAGAGGTTATAGGGGTCAGGATCAGGAGTAGAGGTTATAGGAGTCAGGAGTAGAGGTTATAGGGGTCAGAGTTAACGCTAGGGATGAAGAACTACTTAATGGAATTACAACGCACCAACATGTATGTACACTAATATCTTGTATCGAATGGTTCAGCACAGGGCCTATTATAAAGAGTGACCCAAACAATCACTCATTCTCCTATAAAAAAATAATAGGTGCATTTAAAAATAATGCAGTTTGTCAATTTCGGATCAAACGTGCTCGACTGCGCAGATAAAGTAGATCAGATAGATCAGATACGCAGATAGAGTAGATCAGATGGATCAGATACGCAGATAGAGTAGATCAGATCCTGCAGATAGAGTAGATCAGATAGATCAGATCCTGCAGATAGAGTAGATCAGATACGCAGATAGAGTAGATCAGATAGATCAGATACGCAGATAGAGTAGATCAGATACGCAGATAGAGTAGATCAGATACGCAGATAGAGTAGATCAGATACGCAGATAGAGTAGATCAGATAGATCAGATACGCAGATAGAGTAGATCAGATGGATCAGATCCCGCAGATAGAGTAGATCAGATACGCAGATAGAGTAGATCAGATACGCAGATAGAGTAGATCAGATACGCAGATAGAGTAGATCAGATGGATCAGATCCCGCAGATAAAGTAGATCAGATACGCAGATAGAGTAGATCAGATACGCAGATAGAGTAGATCAGATAGATCAGATACGCAGATAGAGTAGATCAGATACGCAGATAGAGTAGATCAGATATGCAGATAGAGTAGATCAGATACGCAGATAGAGTAGATCAGATGGATCAGATCCCGCAGATAGAGTAGATCAGATACGCAGATAGAGTAGATCAGATACGCAGATCAGATACGCAGATAGAGTAGATCAGATACGCAGATAGAGTAGATCAGATGGATCAGATCCCGCAGATAGAGTAGATCAGATACGCAGATAGATTAGATCAGATACGCAGATAGAGTAGATCAGATGGATCAGATCCCGCAGATAGAGTAGATCAGATACGCAGATAGATTAGATCAGATACGCAGATAGAGTAGATCAGATAGATCAGATACGCAGATAGAGTAGATCAGATACGCAGATAGAGTAGATCAGATAGATCAGATACGCAGATAGAGTAGATCAGATACGCAGATAGATTAGATCAGATACGCAGATAGAGTAGATCAGATACGCAGATAGAGTAGATCAGATACGCAGATAGAGTAGATCAGATACGCAGATAGAGTAGATCAGATGGATCAGATACGCAGATAGAGTAGATCAGATACGCAGATAGATTAGATCAGATACGCAGATAGAGTAGATCAGATAGATCAGATACGCAGATAGAGTAGATCAGATACGCAGATAGAGTAGATCAGATGGATCAGATCCCGCAGATAGAGTAGATCAGATACGCAGATAGAGTAGATCAGATAGATCAGATACGCAGATAGAGTAGATCAGATACGCAGATAGATTAGATCAGATACGCAGATAGAGTAGATCAGATAGATCAGATACGCAGATAGAGTAGATCAGATACGCAGATAGAGTAGATCAGATGGATCAGATCCCGCAGATAGAGTAGATCAGATACGCAGATAGATTAGATCAGATACGCAGATAGAGTAGATCAGATAGATCAGATACGCAGATAGAGTAGATCAGATACGCAGATAGAGTAGATCAGATGGATCAGATCCCGCAGATAGAGTAGATCAGATACGCAGATAGATTAGATCAGATACGCAGATAGAGTAGATCAGATGGATCAGATACGCAGATAGAGTAGATCAGATAGATCAGATACGCAGATAGAGTAGATCAGATGCGCAGATAGAGTAGATCAGATGGATCAGATCCCGCAGATAGAATAGATCAGATACGCAGATAGATTAGATCAGATACGCAGATAGAGTAGATCAGATACGCAGATAGAGTAGATCAGATACGCAGATAGAGTAGATCAGATAGATCAGATACGCAGATAGAGTAGATCAGATACGCAGATAGAGCAGATCAGATGGATCAGATCCCGCAGATAGAGTAGATCAGATAGATCAGATACGCAGATAGAGTAGATCAGATAGATCAGATACGCAGATAGAGTAGATCAGATACGCAGATAGAGTAGATCAGATAGATCAGATAGAGTAGATCAGATACGCAGATAGAGTAGATCAGATAGAGTAGATCAGATACGCAGATAGAGTAGATCAGATCCCGCAGATAGAGTAGATCAGAGGTGTTTCTGCACTCACCTTACACATGCGCGCCACAGGGATATTGCTGAAGGTGCGCAGCATGTTGGCCTTCATACCCGGAGGAGGCTCGAACACGAAGATGCGTCCGGCACGCAGCAGGTTCACCGGCACCTGAGAGAAAACATCAATCATCAGATGAGGCGTTCATGACACGTGACAGAGACTGAGCACAGGAAGTGATGCGGAACCTTCGGGTTGATCTCCATGGTGAGGAAGAGCCGGAAACTGGCGTGCGGTTGCATGGAGTGGAGTTTCTTCTCCAGCTGCATCAGCCAACCGGGAGCCAGATGCACGTTCTCCAGCATCACCCACCTGAAACACACACACACAGACACACACGCGTGTGAGAGCAGCTCGTGAGCGCCGGAGGAGTGTGTGCTGGTCGAGCGCTCTCTCACCTGCCCGACTTCACCGCTGTGTTGATGTCTCGGTCCGCCTTATTAAACCCTTCAGCAGAACCTGGAGACGGACAAGAGTTCAGTTCATGTGTGCTAACACTTTACTATATGTAAAATCATGTTAGTGCATTAGATAATATTAACAGATACAACTGATAAATAATATGTTAGTAAATGTTGGAATTAATAAAAGTATTTTTCATTGTTAGTTCATGTTAACTTATGGAAGCTTGTGTCCATCACAGAATAAAACATTTTAAAAGATAATTGTGAATTCCGAGTTTATCTCTTACAATTTTGACTATTTCTCATAATTGCGACATATAAACTCATAATTGCGTGTTATAAAGACTCTCACAATTGCGACTGTCTTTTCTCAGAATTGTGAGATATAAAGTCCAACCCATATCATGCTATTCTGAGATAAAAAGTCGCAATTACCTTTTTTTATTTTTTATTCTGTGGCGGAAACAAGCTTCCACCGTTGAATCCAGTGTGTTATATCTACATGAGTGTGTTATATCTACATGAGTGTGTTATATCTACATGAGTGTGTTATATCTACATGAGTGTTTCCGTTGAATCCAGTGTGTTATATCTACGTGTGTGTGTGAGGTCTCACCGATGGAGATGGAGGTGATGTGTTTGTTCTGCTCGGCGGCGAGATCCCTCACTAGACCACTAGCATCGTACCCGGGCACAGAACACATCAGCACCGGCGTCCCCGGCTTCACCTGCGCACACACACACACGAGCACTGAAGCAGGAGTCGCTCGCGTCACACACACACACACGAGCACTGAAGCAGGAGTCGCTCGTGTCTCACACACACACACACGCCTCTTACCTCGCTGTCCACGATGTTGGCCAGGTCTAGTGGCTGATCGATGATGGCCATGAAGTTTTCTCCCAGGATTTTGGACACAAAGATGTGTGACATGGCCAGCAGACGATCGGGTCTGAACGCCTGGATCAGCAGCAGCTGGTGGACGGCCTGACCAATCAGAGCTGAGGACACACACACACACACACACACACACACACACACACACACACACACACACACACACACACGTGTCACTTCTGCAGGGGCTCACAGGACGTCAGGTCAAGTCACCTTCATTTATATAACGCTTTTGATATTAAATGTGTCATCATCACTGCACTCACTGGACGCCTTCTCTTCGCTCCACAGGTACGGCACCGACAGCTCAGGCGAGTTGCTCTCCAGCCACATAAAGAATTGCTGGAACACAGAAGGGGTCAGAGGGGTCAGGTGATCAGAGGGGTCAGAGAGGGGTCAGGTGATCAGAGAGGGGTCAGGTGATCAGAGAGGGGTCAGGGGGTCAGGTGATCAGAGGGGTCAGGTGATCAGAGGGGTCAGGTGATCAGAGAGGGGTCAGGTGATCAGAGGGGTCAGGGGATCAGAGGGGGGTCAGGGGATCAGAGGGGTCAGGGGATCAGAGAGGGGTCAGGTGATCAGAGGGGTCAGGTGATCAGAGAGGGGTCAGGGGATCAGAGAGGGGTCAGGGGATCAGAGAGGGGTCAGGGGATCAGAGGGGTCAGGTGATCAGAGAGGGGTCAGGGGATCAGAGAGGGGTCAGGTGATCAGAGAGGGGTCAGGTGATCAGAGAGGGGTCAGGTGATCAGAGAGGGGTCAGGTGATCAGAGAGGGGTCAGGTGATCAGAGAGGGGTCAGGGGATCAGAGAGGGGTCAGGTGATCAGAGAGGGGTCAGGGGATCAGAGAGGGGTCAGGTGATCAGAGAGGGGTCAGGGGATCAGAGGGGTCAGGTGATCAGAGAGGGGTCAGGGGATCAGAGAGGGGTCAGGGGATCAGGTGATCAGAGAGGGGTCAGGGGGTCAGAGAGGGGTCAGGTGATCAGAGAGGGGTCAGGGGGTCAGGTGATCAGAGAGGGGTCAGGGGGTCAGAGAGGGGTCAGGGGATCAGAGAGGGGTCAGGGGATCAGGTGATCAGAGAGGGGTCAGGGGGTCAGAGAGGGGTCAGGTGATCAGAGAGGGGTCAGGGGGTCAGAGAGGGGTCAGGGGATCAGAGAGGGGTCAGGGGATCAGAGAGGGGTCAGGGGATCAGGTGATCAGAGAGGGGTCAGGGGGTCAGAGAGGGGTCAGGTGATCAGAGAGGGGTCAGGGGGTCAGAGAGGGGTCAGGGGATCAGAGAGGGGTCAGGGGATCAGAGGGGTCAGGGGATCAGAGAGGGGTCAGGGGGTCAGAGGGGTCAGGTGATCAGAGAGGGGTCAGGGGGTCAGAGAGCGCTGTGTGAGCTCCGACTGAGCACAGATGCAGACTCACCTCATCCGCCTGGACGGTGGACACCAGGTCTCTGAAGGCTGGCACTCGGCTGAGGCGCACCATGGCCTCCGCCTGCTCTCCGCTCAGACCCTTCAACTTCGGCACGCTCGCCCCGCTCAACACAATCTCCTTCCCACGCAAGTAGTGCTGGAACTCTGCGTCGTACGAGGGTTCGCTGGGAGACACGAGCACAGAGCGGGAGAAACGTCAGGCCTTCACCGGGCGCCTGTATAACCCTAACCTCAACTTTTATTCACGTATGAACGTTGATCAGCGACTCAAACAGGGAGAGCAGTGCCCGGTTGCATAAAGCACCTTAAGTGTAATTTTCCCTTAAGTTCGCCCTTATGTTTCCCTTAAACCTCAGGGTGTTGCAGAAAAAAAACCTTAAGTGTTACTTAAGGGTTTCTTTAAGTGAAACGTCATAACCACTTACAATTTCCCTTAAATGCTGTTTTTTCACCAGTAATCCCGTAAAAAGCGTTAAGTGTTGCATAAAACCCCTTAACGGTCATTTCCCTAAGGCCGTGTGTCCACCAAAGCGTTTTTACTCGCGCCTGGCGTACGTTTTCAATTGTTTTCAATGGGAGCGCGGCGTTTTTTAAACGCCATGTGCGCAACGAGGCGCTGAGCGTGTATTTAACGCTCAAGCGCTGAGCGTTCGGCTTTTTTTACACGCTGAAGCGCTGAGCGCCCGGCGTTTTTACTGGTCACCGAGAGTTGAAAAATGTTCAACTTTTGGATAAAACGCAGCGCTCATCACTGTCACTTTTCACCAACCGTCCAATCACAGTGGAGGAGGGGCGGGACTAATATCACACCGACCAACTGTCATTCAACATTCTTTGTGTACAAGGACATCAACCAGCAGAGCTGAACAAAATGGATGAAAAATTAATATTGCTGGTCTCCGAACATACATGTTTATACCAGATGACATCCCTGGATTACCACAATGTGAATTTAAAAAACAATACTTGGAGGAACATTTCATCGGCGATCGGTCTATCAGGTAAGCAGTCAGACAGCTGATCGGTGGGGGCCAGGATCTACGTTAGCGTAACGTTAGCTTGCAAACCGTCAAAGCTAATTTTTTTTTAGATACATTTCTATAAATAACGCCCGGTAATCGGAATATTGTATTCAGATATTCTGTATCATAGCAACGAAGCGTCTCAACGGAAAAAAGGCTGCGCTGCCAAAACGCTCTCAAGCGCCCACAGCTGGGCGTTTTCAGCAGAGCGTCTAGCGTTTTCAGCCGGCTAAAAACGCTTTGGTGGACACACGGCCTAAGTATAATTTAAGGTTTGGAAATCGTAACCCTTAAGAGTAACGCGGACAAAAATAAGACGACATGACTGAATTTATGGAACCAGCTGAAGATCATTATGTGCCAAGAAGAATTTTTAGGGATAGGGAGAACCCTTTGGACCATCTTAGCGATGAAAATTGGTTAGAATACCGGTTTGATCGACGCGCAATATTTGACATCGCTAACAAACTAGCCGGCGACCTTGACCATGTCACACATCGCAACCACTCTTTACCAGCGGTGTTCAACTGCTTATAGCACTGCGTTTCTTTGCAACTGGGAGTTCTCAGACGATAGTGGGAGATGTTTTCCACGCGCAGGAATCGTCTGTCAGAACAGTGGTTCACCGGGGCTCTTTCCCGTCATTTAAACGCAACGGTCAAGTTTCCATCCCGTAGTTTCCTTTTCAAAATTGTTTTTATTTTACCATATTCGTCAAGAATAATACATTTGTCCTCCTCTGTCCAATTAGGCTTTCTTTTTTTGTTTTCTTTTTCCATTCCGATATCCTAGTCCGCTTTATTTGATGAAACCGCGAAATAGCTAGTGTTAGTGTTTTGCGTATCTATGGCAACAACAGACTTTTATAACGTGAATCCAGGAATGCTGTCGTGAAACACTTAAATGTTTCCCTTACCTAGAGATTATATGCAACACCCTTAAGTTATTCTCTTAGGTTAGGGGAAATCACCCCTTAAGTATCACACTTAAGGGAAAAACTTGAGGTGCTTTATGCAACCGGGCACAGAAGCTCAGGAACACCAGCGTGGGTCGTGGCCTAACCCCAGACAGCATGAGTGGACCTGGAGTGGTCAGTACCTGGTCAGGCCCTTCAGGTTGATCCGGGCGAGCAGTACAGCGAACGTGATGTGATCCTGATGCAGCATCCCTCGAGCCACTCGGTTAAACGCGCCCTGCGGAGAAACACCACCACACATTCAGAAACACCGCCACACATTCAGACATGCATGATCTACACCCGCTCAGTGATCTACACCCGCTCAGTGATCTACACCCGCTCAGTGATCTACACCCGCTCAGTGATCTACACCCGCTCAGTGATCTACACCCGCTCAGTGATCTACACCCGCTCCAGTGATCTACACCCGCTCAGTGATCTACACCCGCTCCAGTATTGCAGCGGTGAACAGTGATCTACACCCGCTCCAGTGATCTACACCCGCTCAGTGATCTACACCCGCTCCAGTGATCTACACCCGCTCAGTGATATACACCCGCTCAGTGATATACACCCGCTCAGTGATCTACACCCGCTCAGTGATCTACACCCGCTCAGTGATCTACACCCGCTCCAGTGATCTACACCCGCTCAGTGATCTACACCCGCTCCAGTATTGCAGCGGTGAACAGTGATCTACACCCGCTCCAGTGATCTACACCCGCTCAGTGATCTACACCCGCTCCAGTGATCTACACCCGCTCAGTGATATACACCCGCTCAGTGATATACACCCGCTCAGTGATCTACACCCGCTCCAGTGATCTACACCCGCTCAGTGATCTACACCCGCTCCAGTGATCTACACCCGCTCAGTGATATACACCCGCTCAGTGATATACACCCGCTCAGTGATCTACACCCGCTCAGTGATCTACACCCGCTCAGTGATCTACACCCGCTCCAGTGATCTACACCCGCTCAGTGATCTACACCCGCTCCAGTTTTGCAGCGGTGAACAGTGATCTACACCCGCTCCAGTGATCTACACCCGCTCCAGTGATCTACACCCGCTCCAGTGATCTACACCCGCTCCAGTGATCTACACCCGCTCAGTGATATACACCCGCTCAGTGATCTACACCCGCTCCAGTGATCTACACCCGCTCCAGTGATCTACACCCGCTCAGTGATCTACACCCGCTCCAGTGATCTACACCCGCTCCAGTGATCTACACCCGCTCCAGTGATCTACACCCGCTCAGTGATCTACACCCGCTCCAGTGATCTACACCCGCTCAGTGATCTACACCCGCTCCAGTGATCTACACCCGCTCCAGTGATCTACACCCGCTCCAGTGATCTACACCCGCTCAGTGATCTACACCCGCTCAGTGATCTACACCCGCTCAGTGATCTACACCCGCTCAGTGATCTACACCCGCTCCAGTGATCTACACCCGCTCCAGTGATCTACACCCGCTCAGTGATCTACACCCGCTCAGTGATCTACACCCGCTCAGTGATCTACACCCGCTCAGTGATCTACACCCGCTCAGTGATCTACACCCGCTCAGTGATCTACACCCGCTCAGTGATCTACACCCGCTCAGTGATCTACACCCGCTCCAGTGATCTACACCCGCTCCAGTGATCTACACCCGCTCAGTGATCTACACCCGCTCAGTGATCTACACCCGCTCAGTGATCTACACCCGCTCCAGTATTGCAGCGGTGAACAGTGAAGTCTGCTTTACCGGAGTCATCTGTGGATCTCTGCAGTTTCATGTGTTCAGTGCTGCTGTATTTAAGTTTATTGCCCTACCATCGCTACATTTAACAACATGATATTATTAATACAAAATAATAAAAACAAACATACAAACAAACTAACAATGAACAATACATTTATTACAGTATTTATTCATCTTTGTTAATGTTAGTTAATAAAAATACAGCTGTTCATAGTTTGTTCATGTTAGTTCACAGTGCATTAACTAATGTTAGCAAATACAACCTTTGATTTTAATTATTTATTAGTAAATGTTTAAATGAATATTTATGATTAATAAATGCTGAAGAAGTATTGTTCATTCTTAGTTCATGTTAACTAATGAACCATATTGTAAAGTGTTACCACAAACATTTGATAAAATTCACGTTTATTGGATCTCAGCAGAAAAGAAAGCGAGCTGAACTGGGTTAGCATGGGTTAGCACTTGTGTCTCTGAGCCTCACCTGGAACAGGTCTTTGGTGATGTGCGTCAGGCGCTGTGTGTGGTCGCTCACACTCTTCAGGTTCGAGTTCTCGTACAGCACAGTGTGGTAGATGTCCAGGAAGAAGTGCAGCGAGTACTGGTACAGGAAGTGCATCTGCAGCGCAGGAGATCAGCATGAGGAGCGTCGGGGAACACAAGTCACTCGAGTTACGCGGTCAGATTACTTTCATCAGGTAACTAGTAAACTAATGCATTACTGATACATTTACAGCAAAATATCGGAGTTACTATTTCAAATGAGTAACTAGTTACTTTTTCACATTTAATGACTGACAGCTCTCCTGTCCTCATGTTGAGAGTAAGTGCAGAGGCGTGTGTGTGTGTGTGTGTGTGTGTGTGTAAACATGATGGTTATTGTAGTTCTAGACTAAATGTGAGGGTGCATTTACTAATCTCACTGGCACAAAAAAAAAAAAAATTATTCCTCAAAATGAATAAAATCAGTGAAATGCAAAATAAGAATAATACCCAAACCTCCAATAATTAAATATGTTAAATAAAACAGATATTTATTAAAAACAAAACAAACAAGCCCAGCCCAGGTAAGAAAAAGTACCGTAACGCATTACTTTTCTTAAAAAGTAACTAAGTAACAATTAGAGCGCCTCCATGGGGAAGTAGATGCTGCAGGCCGAGGCCAGGGACACACACACACACACACCTGGTTAAGCGCCTCCATGGTGAAGTAGATGCTGCTGCAGGCCGAGGCCAGGGACAGGTACTGCTGCGACACCGACTCCACCTCCTGCATCACAATGTCGGTCTCCTCCACCTTCCTCGTCACCTCCGCCGCCTCCTTCTTCAGGTTCTCCAGGGTCGTGATGATGGTGTCGTCGTCCAGGATACGACCCTTGACCTCGTTCAGGGCTTGCAGGAGAGACTTCTCGAGCTGACGCAGACGCAGCTGGAACTCACCTGAGCGGACCAACACAACCACGTTACACTCAACCCAACACAACCACGTTACGTTACACTCGACCCAACACAACCACGTAACACTCGACCCAACACAGCCACGTAACACTCGACCCAACACAGCCACGTAACACTCGACCCAACACAGCCACGTTACACTCGACCCAACACAGCCACGTTACACTCGACCCAACACAGCCACGTTACACTCGACCCAACACAGCCACGTTACACTCGACCCAACACAGCCACGTTACACTCGACCCAACACAGCATCGTTACACTCGACCCAACACAGCCACGTAACACTCGACCCAACACAGCCACGTTACACTCGACCCAACACAGCCACGTTACACTCGACCCAACACAGCCACGTTACACTCGACCCAACACAGCCACGTTACACTCGACCCAACACAGCCACGTTACACTCGACCCAACACAGCCACGTTACACTCGACCCAACACAGCCACGTTACACTCGACCCAACACAGCCACGTTACACTCGACCCAACACAGCCACGTTACACTCGACCCAACACAGCCACGTTACACTCGACCCAACACAGCCACGTTACACTCGACCCAACACAGCCACGTAACACTCGACCCAACACAGCCACGTAACACTCGACCCAACACAGCCACGTAACACTCGACCCAACACAGCCACGTAACACTCGACCCAACACAGCCACGTTACACTCGACCCAACACAGCCACGTTACACTCGACCCAACACAGCCACGTTACACTCGACCCAACACAGCCACGTTACACTCGACCCAACACAGCCACGTTACACTCGACCCAACACAGCCACGTTACACTCGACCCAACACAGCCACGTTACACTCGACCCAACACAGCCACGTTACACTCGACCCAACACAGCCACGTTACACTCGACCCAACACAGCCACGTTACACTCGACCCAACACAGCCACGTTACACTCGACCCAACACAGCCACGTTACACTCGACCCAACACAGCCACGTTACACTCGACCCAACACAGCCACGTTACACTCGACTAAAGTTAGAAACATCATGTTTGCAGATATGAGGAAACATGCGGAGTTCACACACTCGTTTCTCTGAAACACACTTCTACTGCTACTCCGTTACTTTACTTTGCGTTGGAATGTCTGTTTTGTTTTGATCTGTGCGATACTGCACGTAGCCAATTGCGCTCCTTCGTGTTGTGTGTCCTCAAACTGGCGACCCGTGAGCGTTAGAGTCCGAGGGGAAACGCAATACCTATTCCCACCACTAGCTGTGCTTACAGACGGCACCTTTAACAGCTCAGCACGATCATCACGAGTGGATCTCAGTGCTCTCCTTCATCATCATCATCATCATCACTCACCCTGGAGCTTCAGGAGGTCGGAGCGCTTCTCGTCCACGTCGGGCCGCTCGGCCTTCAGGACCTCGTTCAGGCACTGGCTCTGGAGGCTGCTGCGGGTCACCGTGAAGTTCACAAAGGTCACGCGAGAGCAGAGGTCGGGGGGGAACTCCACCTGCACAGACACAAGCGGTGTCACGCTGGGGAATCAATCTGAAGAACAACTGACGTGATTAAAAAAAAATCAGAGGCATTAAACGAGTCGCAGAAGAAACACTCGTGCAGCAGCGCTGGGAGAAAGACATCGAGTCACAACTGTCGAGATTTATTCATCATGGTGCGTTCACACCGGACGCGAATAGCGCGTCAGGCGCGAGTGATTTCAATGTTAAGTCAATGCAAAGACGCGTTACGCGCGTAAAAAATTCCTGCGGCGCGAATGAGGCGAATTGAGCGTCTGGCGCGTTAAGCGCGAATTATTTAGTTAGTGCTATTTGTGCATTCACGCGTTTGACGCGAATTCGCGTCTGCCGCCCGAGTTGAAAAATCTGAACTTCTGCGTCAATTCGCGCCGCGTTAACCAATCAGGAGCCTAGCTGCTTGCTGCTGTCACGTGGTGAAGTATCTGGATGCTTCAATAAATTATTTTGTAATATATGACTGTGGTTCTAATGCACAACAAAGCAAATATTTTATCACATAAAACTTGATTTCAATATATGAGACATATTCATTTTGTATTGAATGCTATTTATTCCATATCTAGATTATATGAAATATTATTATAATGTAAAGACAACCAACATATAAGTTCGTGTCTGGACAGTGATGTGTGAGAGAGAGAAAAAAATAACAGGACAGATTAATCACTTTTGGAGGCTGGCTTCGTTTATTATCAAAACAAAAATAAATGACAGATTAGGTGGATGCGGGCGAGGGTGAACCTCGCGCCGGGCTGTAGAGCGCGGGCTCGACAGGCATAGACCACTCGAGGCCGAGGGCTTATACGGCCTACGCTGTCCTCGTCAGCGTCCTCACCATTAGGTCCACCAAACCTAGCTCCTGGAGCAAATTGTGAAACTCCTGAAACCCTCCGGAGGCTCTGGTGGACCCGAGTAGAGCGACGATGTCCCCTACGCAGCTGTTTCTGCTCTCCAGAGCATATACGAGCGGTGATTCTCTCGAATAATGCTAATGCTAATGCTCGATAAACATCTAAAAAGATGGCCGCGAACGGGTTTCGAAACTTTCGCCTCGCGTAAATTTCGCTTCAAACTTTTGTTTTTACGCGCGTCAATTTCGCCATTGACACACGAATTAACACAAAGTGGTCAAGCGTCAAACTAGACGCGGTAGACGCGAATTTGACGCGCTATTCGCGTCCGGTGTGAACGCACAGTCACAGTACTGTATGAGGCTTCTGAAATATAACTCAAAGATGTGATGAATTGTTTTTGTAAATATGACTCATCTTATACATCATGTACAGTCTAAGATATGATTTAGCTTCCCGATGGTCTAGTGTTATACATTGCAATATCGATTTGTAATACTTGTAGAATCGCAACTCTTTAAAATCGTAATACGTATCGCATCGGCACCCGAGTGTCGCATCGGAGAGACCGCCCCAGCCGGGCGTGTGCGTGGGCAGAG